>NW_026652276.1:169715992-169976318 GCF_009828535.3 Hylobates moloch | reverse complement strand
TTCCAGTTTCATCCATGTCCCTACAAAGGACATGAACTCATCATTTTTTATGGCTGCATAGTATTCCATGGTGTATATGTGCCACATTTTCTTAATCCGGTCTATCGTTGTTGGACATTTGGGTTGATTCCAACTCTTTGCTATTGTGAATAGTGCCATAATAAACATCCATGTGCATGTGTCTTTATAGCAGCATGATTTATAGTCCTTTGGGTATATACCCAGTAATGGGATGGCTGGGTCAAAAGAGTTTGGTTTTAAACTCAGATGATGTAAGGCCTGAGTTTGTGCTTTTAACCACTGCCTTTCTACATTTGTGAACAAAAATAAGAAAATTGTTGACATTCTCTTTTCGGCTAAAATAAATCCTAGAGGATATCCTTTATGTCAATAAATATAACCTAAGGAATCCTAATTTCTCTCAAACCTCTCAGTCTAATAGGAGAAGAATGAAACTCTCCTAATAACGTCCCCTAGAAATTTAGGAAAAGAGCACTACAGTAACATTTCTGTATACTTCCTTCTAAAGAGAACCCCCAGGATTAGATCCTATTCACACATTACCATTCTCCTGATATTGGGCCTTCAATGTTAGGTGAATGCTACTCTTTTCCCACAAAATGTAATTGTATTTGCATTCCTCAATACCCTATGTTTGGCTTTTCATGAAATTCAATCTGGAAATCAGTAAAAACCATGTACATAAGATCCTGTAACATTGCTATAATAGTAAACATTCTCACATTTCTCTGCATAAGAAACCCAAGAGAAAGGGAAGAGGGAATACCCATATTTCACAAACAAAGAAACTAAGGACAAGAGAAAGTAACTTCTCTAATTCCACCACGTTTTGGCAAAATTGGTAACAAAGCTCTGGACATTTTTCTCCTAGGCCAAGGCTCTTTATCTAAGGAGCATCAACTCTGGACATGTAGGTTATAATTCATTAATATTTCAGGAATAACTTTATCTGCTGAATAAATTGCTGATGAAGCTTCCCCAAAACAACAAAACCATTCATACATTCTGACTGATTCTGATTTCTTTCTCAGATTCTCCACTTGGACTAAGAAAACAGTAAGGAAAAATTTTGTTCTACTCCTCACAATTATAATAGTATTTTAAAATATACTATTATGAAATATAAATACATATATAGAGAAAATGATGATCTCTTGAAGAGGATAATAATGATATTCACCACCCATCTATAACCCACCTGAACAGTTTGCCATGTATTTGTTTTGGATTTATTCTTAAGTAATAAAGTCCCTGTGAGTGTTTCTCCAATACCATTCTTTTCTTGCATTAACCAGGGGTAACCAGCAACCCAAATTTTGTATATTAATCCATGATAATTTATATAGTACATTTATAATTAAAACTATTTAAATATAAGATTTTTTGTATTTACGTAAAATAACTATCATATGATAACATCATATACATACATAATGTGTATATGTATATATACATATATATAGTCTTAGATCTATCATTCCACAACTTGTTTTTATGCTCTATGGTATTTTGAGATTCATGTTGATATTTAAAGCTAGTAGTTTTATGTCTTTAGCTTTTGTGATATTGTGAATGGGACTTTTGTTCCAATTATGTTTTCTAACTGGTTATGGCTGTTATGTGAGGACTTTATTGATTTGATTTCAAGGAAACTTTCCAAATTCATTTATTACTTCTAATAGTTTGCAGATTCTCTTGGATTTTCTATGTGGGCAAGAACAGCACTTTCAAATAATCATCTTTCTGAGGGTGACTGGCTACTTTGCAGAATAAAAAGCTCATAGGTTATCTGATTTCTAAAATAAAATCACTCTCCGGTATCCACAAGCATACATTGCAATAGAGATATTCTATCCCCATCTTGAATGTTTTTCAAGAGGTAGAATTAAAACCATGCTGTTTCCTTACTCTGTCACCCAAAGATTTTATTCCGTGGCGATTACTTGGTGTGACTTCAAATGGAGCACCATAAAGCCACAGGACTGGAAGTGAATGGGTGTCTTTTATTTCAAGAAGAGAATATTACCTCACTTAGGAATACCTGTAATTTCATATAACGATGGACTTTTTGGAGAAATTGTCTTTAGATTTAGGAAGCTCCTAATCAGATTTCTATGTAAATAGATTGAAACAAAGGTGTTCTCTTTTTGTTTATCAATAAAGCAAGTTGGAGAAGAACTGTGAGTTCAACATCATCTGTTACCATTGGGAAGAAAAGTAGGGTCACATAATGAAAATCAAGGTCAAAGATCCATTACCTTTGTGGTTATTTATTCTGACCACCTATCAGTGCTAGGGGAAATGACCGGTAATCTCAATAAAGCAAGAGTCTCCTGGGAGAGCATAGTCTGATTTCCATGTGAACTGGGAGGCAGAGCTTTAACTATATGTCCTTTCTCATTATTTTGAACTGACATAGTTAAAGGACATTTCCCCCAAACGCTGCTGAATAGAAAACACGATCAAATAAACTATATGTGTCAGTTAGGGCTCTTTGGATGCAAACAATAGAAACAGACTAATTTAAGCAAAAATTTGTTAGAAATATTCTAGGTAGCTCAGGGAGTCAAAGGAAATGTTGAACAATTAGGCCTCAGGAAGGAAAGGCATGAGGCAGCTCTGGGAATCTGGGTAACAGGAAAGCATGGATAGTCTCTTCAGAGAACTGCCACATGCTAGCTCTACATACTCCTGCCTGCATCACTCCACTTAAGGTCGAGACTCCTGGAAAGTAAAGTCTAATTTTCTCGATTTGTGCCATGTGGCCCCTTCTTGATGTGTGTTGGTGTCAGAAGGAGGGGGGCAGGAAGGGCATCTTCATTTTCATGTCATTCTGAGACTATAATTGACGATGAAGGAGACGTTACTAAGGAAATCAGGGCTTGCTTACTCAAGAAGGGAGAGAATTGAAGTACAGGACACAACAGGCATTCATTTCACCCCTCTTTACCAAGGCTTAGCACAGCAGCCTCCTGGCATAGCCTAATGCCATTCGCACCAAAGAGGTCTAGGACCCCAAAAGGAAATGACTCCAATGAAATGATCTGAGAAAGCCAGAGAGAAATCCTGCATCAAATCTGTGGAGAACATCAAGCTGCCAGCATAGACCTCAGCCTTCTCGGAAAAAGTAGCCTTATCACACATGTGACTAATGAGACTGAGCCTTTGAAATCTGAGAAGATCTGTTCAGTGGGCATTTATGGGTAAGGTGACCTAGAAAGCTTCCAGGAAACAGAAAGACTTAAAGGGATTTCCTCTCTTTCTTCCCTTTCCTTTTCTTTTCCCTTTCCTTTCCCTTTCTTTCTCTCTCTCTCTCTTTCTTTCTTTTTCTCTTTCTTTCTTTCTTTTCTTTCTTTTTCTTTCTTTCTCCTTCCTTCCTTCCTTCCTTCCTTCCTTCCTTCCTTCCTTCCTTCCTTCCTTCCTTCCTTCCATCCTCCCTCCCTCCCTTCCTTCCTTCTTTCCTTCCTTCCTTCTTTCTTTCTTTTCTTCCTTCCTTCTTAACTTCAGACTATTGTTTGAGCAGGTAGCGCCCCCAGAAGACTTCTTTGGTGCCGTTCTCCTACTGTGAATCCTTAGCTTGACTACATAGCTGAGGTTTCTTCCTAAGACATCTCTCCCATCATCCTTGTTTAGCTCTGCTGCTGCTCCTATTGCCCTTGCCTGTAGGGCAGGTAAATGTGCAAACTCAGGGCAGGCAGCCTGGGTTCAGGTCCTAGCTCTTCTACCTACTTGCGGGGTGACTTTATCTGTCTGTATCCTGGCTAATAGGAGTTACTGCTGCTGGTTTACCACTTACAGCTTTAGACTTTCCCTAATCTTCCCTCCTTCTAGATAAGATTTACTAAGATGATACCCAATCATAGAATTACCACCACTTCCTGATAGCATCCAATCCAGAGAAAAGCCTGGGTTCCTTAAGACCTTTTCCAAATCACCTAGCATATGACCAAATTCTAGGATAAGTTCTTTCAAACACTGTCTTACTGAGACACCCCATTCTTCCTCTCTGTAACAAGGAATAAACTCAACTTGTTCAACTACAGGTATGTTCCTGGTGGCCTTTAGCTGGAGTGTACTGACACAATAATGGGCTTTGAAATTCAAGTGATTCAGTTTGGCATCCTAGCTCCACCACTTACCAGCTATATGAACAGTATCTTACCCACTACTTCTATGAGTTCAAATTCTTTAGATTCCACATATGAGTGAGATCATGCAGATATGTGTCTTTCTGTGACTAGCTTATTTCACTTAGTACAATGTCCTTCAGGTCCATCCGTATTGTCACAAATGATAGAATTTCCTTCTTTATTAAGGCTGAATAATATTTCATTGTTATTATACCACATTTTCATTTTCCATTCATTTGCTGATGGGCACTTAGGTTGATTCCATATCTCCACTATTGTGAATAATGCTGCAGTGAACATGGAAGTGCAGATATTTGTTTGACATACTGATTTTATATCCTTTGGGTATATACCCAATAGTGGGATTGCTGACATATTGCAGTTCTATTATTAATTTTTTGAGGAACTTCCATACTGTTTTCCATACTGGCTATGCTAATTTGCATTTTCACCAAGAGTGTGCAAAAATTTCCTTTTCTCCACATCCTCCTCAACACTTATTTTTCATCTTTTTTTTTTTTTTAAGAGATGGGGTCTCAAAAAGTGGGCAAAGGATGTGAACAGACAGTTTTCAAAAGAGGACATTTATGCAGCCAACAGACACATGAGAAAATGCTCACCATCACTGGTCATCAGA
Source organism: Hylobates moloch (assembly GCF_009828535.3). NCBI lineage: Eukaryota > Metazoa > Chordata > Mammalia > Primates > Hylobatidae > Hylobates > Hylobates moloch. The sequence continues at coordinate 169,971,530 of NW_026652276.1, read as the reverse complement.
GAAATACAAATCGAAACCACAATGAGATACCATCTCACACCTGTTAGAATGGCGATCATTAAAAAGTCAGGATACAACAGGTGTTGGAGAGGATGTGGAGAAATAGGAATGCTTTTGCACTGTTGGTGGGAGTGTAAACTAGTTCAACCATTGTGGAAGACAATGTGACGATTCCTCAAGGATCTAGAACTAGAAATACCATTTGGCCCAGGGATCCCAATACTGGGTATATACCCAAAGGATTATAAACCATGCTACTATAAAGACACATGCACGCATATGTTTATTGCAACACTATTCACAATAGCAAAGACTTGGAACCAACCCAAATGTCCATAAATGATAGACTGGATTAAGAAAATGTGGCACATATACACCATGGAATACTATGCGGCTATAAAAAATGATGAGTTCATGTCCTTTGTAGGGACATGGATGAAACTGGAAACCATCATTCTGAGCAAACTGTCGCAAGGACAGAAAACCAGACACCGCATGTTCTCACTCATAGGTGGGAATTGAATAATGAGAACATGTGGATACAAGGTGGGGAACATCACACGCTGGGGCCTGTTGTGGGGTGGAGGATGGGGGAGGGATAGCATTAGGAGGAATACCTAACATAAATGACGAGTTAATGGGTGCAGCAAACCAACATGGCACATGTATACATATGTAACAAACCTCCACATTGTGCACATGTACCCTAGAACTTAAAGTATAATAAATAATAAATAAGTAAATAAATATAAAGAGATGGGGTCTTGCTATGTTGCCTAGGCTGGTCTCCAACTCCTGAACTCAAATGATCCTCCCACCTCAGTCCCACCTTCATGTGGTATAACAAGTGTAAGATAATATCCCATTGTGGCTTTAATTTGCATTTCTCTGATGATTAGTGATGTTGAGCATTATTTTCATACAGCTGTTGGCCATTTCTATGCCTTCTTTTGAGAGCTGTCTATTTAGGTTCTTTGCTCATTTTTTAATAGGGTTGTTTTCTTGCTATGGAGTTCCTTATACATTCTGGATATTTACTCCTCATTAGATGTATGGTTTGCAAATATTTTCTCCCATTTTGTAATTTGTGTCTTCATTCTGTCAATTGCTTCCTTTGCTGTGCAAAAGTTTTTAGTTTGATAAAATCCCATTTGTCTATTTTTGCTTTTGTTGTCTGTGGTTTGGGGTCATATAAAAAAAAATCATGGCCCAGATCAATGTCATGAAACTTTCCCCCTATATTTTCTTCTGGTAGTTTCACAGTTTCAGGCCTTATGTTTAAGTCTTTAATCTATTTCGAATTGATTTTTACATATGGTGTAACGTGAGAGTCTAATTTCTTATTTATGCATGTGGATATCTAGTTTTTTTCATTATCTTCTATTGAAGGAACTGTCCTTTCTCCATTGTGTGTTCTTGGCACCTTTATTGAAAATCAGCTAACTGTAAATGCCTGGGTTTATTTCTGGGCTTTCTATATTGTTCCATTGGTCTGTGTGTCTGTTTTATGCCAGTTAAAATTGTTTTGGTTACTATAGCTTTGTAGTATATTTTGAAGTCAGGTAGGGTGATGCCTTAAACTTTGTTCTTTTTGTTTAAGATTGCTTTGGTTATTCAGGGTCTTCAAGAGTTCCATACAAATTTTAGGATTTTTTTTCTATTTCTGTGAAAAATGTCATTGAAATTTTGATAGGTATGCATTTAATCTGTAGATTGCTTTGAGTAGTATGGATAGGTTAATAATATTAATTCTTCCAATCTGTGAACATGGAATATCTTTCCATTTATTTGTCTTTTTTTTTCATCAATGTTTATAGTTTCAGTGTACAAGTCTTTCACTTCTTGGTTAAATTTATTTTTAACTTTTTAAATGTTTTGTAGCTATTGTGAATGGGATTTTTCAAACTTCTTTTTCAGATAGTTCATTGTTAGTATATGGAAATGCTACTAATTTTTGTATGTTATTTTTGTTTCCTACAACTTTATTGAATTTCTGTATTAGTTTTAACAGTTTTTTGGTAGAGTCTTTAACTTTTTAAATATATTGTAATATTATGTTTTCTTCAAACAGAGAGACATATTTTCACTACTTCCTTTATAATTTGAATGCCCTTTATTTCTTGCTCTTTTCTAATTGCTCTGGCTAAAACTTCCAGTACTATGTTGAATAGATGTGGCAAGAATGGGCATCTTTGTCTTGTTCCTGATCTTGGAGAAACGGCTTTTAACTTTTCATTGTTGAGTTTGATGTTAGCTGTGGTTTTGTCATATATGGCCTTTGTTGTGTTGAGGCACATTCCTTCTATACTTAATTTGTTGAGAATTTTTATTATGAAAGAATTTTGAATTTTGTCAAATGCTTTTTCTCTATCTATTGAGATGATCATATGGTTTTGTCTTTCATTCTGTTAATGTTGTGTATCATATTTATAGATTTGCATATGTTGAGCCATCCTTGCACCCCAGGAATAACTCCCGCTTGATCGTGGTGAATGATGCTTCTGATGTACTGCTGAATTCGGCTTGCTAGTATTTTGATGAGGGTTTTTGCATCTATGTTCATCAGGAATATTGGCCTATAATTTTCTTTTTTTTATAGTGTCCTTGTCTGACTTTGGTTTCAGGATAATTCTGGGCTCATAAAATGAGTTTGGAATTATTCACTCTTCTTCAATTTTTTGGAAGAATTTGAGAAAGATTGCTATTACCTCTTCTTTAAATGTTTGGTAGACTATGAAGTGAAGACATCAGGTCCTGAGCTTTTCTTTGATGGGAGATTTTTTACTACTGATTCAGTCACCTTACACATTATTGGTCTGTTCAGATTTTCTGTTTCTTCATAATTCAATCATGGTAGGTTTTATGTTTCTGGGAATATATCCATTTATTCTATATTATTCTATTTGTGGCATGTAATTGTTCATAGCAGTCTTTTATAATCCTTTGTATTTCTGTGATATCAATTGTAATGTCTCCTCTCTCATTTCTGATATTTATGAGTCCTTTTTCCAAAGTCTAGCTAAAGGTTTGTTGATTTTGGCTACTTTTTCAAAAGTTTTCTTGATTGTTTCTATTGATTTTCTAGTGTCTATTTTGTTTTTTCTGCTCCAATCTTTATTATTTCCTTCTTTCTACTTAATTTCTTTTTTTTCTAGTTCCTTGAGGTATAATATTAAGCTGTTTATTTGAGATCTTCTTTTTTTGATGTAGGCATTTATTGCTACAGACTTTCCTCTTAGAACTGTTTTTGCTTCATGATGTCAGTTTTGGTATGTTGTGTGTGCTTTTTCATTTATCTCAAGTATATTTTGGTTTCCCTTTTAATTTCATCTTTAACCCATTAGTTGTTCAGGAGTATGTTGTTTAATCTCTGTTTTTGTGAAAGTTTCAAATTCCTCCTGCAATTCATTTCTAGTTTCATACTATTTGGGTTGGAAAAGATACTTGATATGATTTCAGTCTTCTTACATTTGTTAAGTCTTGTTTTGTGACCTAACATATGATCTATCCTGGATTATGTTCCATGTGCACCTGAGAAGAATGTGTATTTTGCTGCTGTTTGAATGGAATGTTCTGTTTACGTCTATTAGGTCCATTTGGTCTAAAGTGTTGTTTAAGTCACGTTTCCTTATTTTTTTCCATCTGGATGATCTGTCCATTGTTAAAAGTGGGTTATTGAAGTCCACTACTATTATTGTATTATTGCCTATGTCTCCCTTTATAACTATTAATATTTGCTTTCTATATTTAGCTGCTTGGATGTCTCTTGCTGTCTTACTTTGTGATTTAGATTTTTCTCTATGGTATGCTTTGATTCCTTTGTTGTTGTCGTCGTCGTTGTTGTTGTTTTTGAGACAGGGTTTCGCTTTGTCACCCAGGCTGGAGTGCAGTGGCATGATCTCGGCTCACTGAAACCTCTGCTTCCCAGGTTCAACCAATTCTCCTGCCTCAGCCTCCTGAGTAGCTAGGATTACAGGTGTGCACTACCATGCCTGGATAACTTTTGTATTTTTAGGAGAGATGGGGTTTTACCATGTTGGCCAGGCTTGTCTTGCACTCCTGACCTCAAGTAATCTGCCTGCCTCGGCCTCCCAAAGTGCTGGGATTACAGGCATGAGCCACCATGCCCGGCCTGATTCTTTGCTTTTTGTCTTTTATGTATCTACTGTAGGGTTTTGCTTTATTGTTACCATGAGACTTACATAAAATATTTTATAGTTATAACAGTCTATTTTAATCTGATAATTTAACTTTGATTGCATACAGAAACTCTATACTTTCACCCCACATCATCCACATTTTATGTTTTTAATGTCACAATGTACATCTTTTTATATTTGTATCCCTTAAGAAATAATTTAGCTATTATTATTTTTTAGTAGTTTCGTCTGTTAACCTTCATCTCCTGTGAAGGTATTTTTGTGCATGGGTAGTTATTCAAATTGATGTTTCTGTGGAGGGACAAGCACTAGAAAGTCCTATTCTGCCATGTTGCTGATGTCACTTGCTCAATATTTTTTAATATTATTAGCTCAGTTATATTATTTTCTTCATCTAAAAAATATGAATTCAAAACTTTGTATTTGATTTTGTTTTTAAAGAATGGTTGAGCTATCCTTGATTTCATTCCACTTGTTCTTGCAAAATCACATAAACATGAATTCCAGTGTTTGCACGTGAATGTGTGCATGCATGCATTTGGTGAAGGGAGGAGAGGAGGGCCTAACATTTATTGAACATTACATGCCAGACACCTTGCCAGTGTTGTTTGTTTTTAATAGTGGAAAAAGCTATAGAGACTATTTCTGAAAATATTTTTGAGGCCAGATAGGAAATTTTTCAACAGAACTACAAACAATTCTGCTGAAAGAAAGGGCCATCCTCCTGAGGAATTCAAGACTGACTTCAGTCTGGATTTAGATTTAACTTTAAATTCTCTGCTAAAGACATGACCTTCAATTTTTTTTCCAAGAAATGTTTTTGACAGCCTGTAAAACAAATTCAACTCACATGAGAATGTAAATCAAGTTAGGATATGAAATCACATATGTTACTTTCTGGCTCCCTAGAAGTTTGACAGCAGAGTTTAGGTTGCAACAAGCTTCGAGATACCCGAGAAGACCTTTTATTTCAAGGTCTGAAATGATTAAATGATTAAAATTGCTCTTTAATAATTAAACATGCCATCTGTATGAGGCAGAGGGTGACCTTTCACCCATGGTCTCTCAGGCTGTTCTAGAATTTCTGCAGTTGGCACATATGGTATCAGAAATCCATTGCTATTCTTCCTTTGAAATATTAGAAGAGCAGACTTAGAGCAGCTGTTTTTGTGCTGCCAGATTTCATTGAAATGTGGGTTTTAAAAGCCCTTGGCTTGTCATTTTGAGTTAGCTTACCTTAATCACAAATCTCACCATAACATAATTCAAGTGATGCCTGAAACTCAATATAGCAGAACATTTGCTGAACAATGCACTTAGCAATAATAACCAGTAATAACCAAGCAAAATGTACATTTTTCACTGAAATATCATTTTCATGTTATTTGTGCCCTCAAAAATGTCTAATAGATTACAAATACTACTTTTTCCATAACAACAAAATACCAAGGAAACAATCTTGAGTCATCATGCTCTCTTTCCCCAAGTTGGAAACATACAAGAGAATATGACATTTGGAGATCTGCTAGACTATCTGCTTTAGGATTTCAAGACTGATAGTACTACTAAAAAATTGATGCAACCCTGTCATTAAGCCAACTGTAGTAATTAGACTGCAGTTGATGAGTACACTTGTATGTTTGTCTTAAATGTCATATCAGACAACTTCCACAGTTTAGTGATTGACAGTTATAATGGTCAGAACAAAGGAATACCAGTCACCATAAACATAATTTCTCTGTGTTTGGGGGAAGGAGGTATAGACCCTGGCTGTAACAGTACTTGCTAATTAACCTGTAGTATACTGGAGACTTTTAATCTGCCTGCCTTTAGCAGGCTGTTTGTTTATTAAAGTTCAACTGTTGGACTACATTCAAGGGCTTTCAGTGCTGACTTTAGTACTTCTTTTGGAGATAAACATAACTATTCACTTTCATTTAAAGCCTTTGTAAGAACTTTTAACGCTGAAAGAAAAGATAAGTGAGCTATTATTATTCTTAAAATATACTTCAAGTTTTATTTTTAAAAGGCAAACTGTGGGGATTTTTCTCTTATTATTTAAATTTGTTTCTCATATAAACATATAGCCAGGAATCAGGAAAAATGATCTTGTTTGCTTTATTGTTGTATTTATTGTATTCAGGATTGGAATTTAATGTATCGAATTTCGGATGGAATTCATTGGGCGTAAGGCATAACATAAAATAGAGCACAGTTGCCATTTTTTCCTCCAGCAAAATTTTAAGTCATGGAGATAAATAATGAGTATTAATTTATTTATTCACAAATATGTATTTATTAGTTCCTCTTAAATACATTTTTTGTGTTGGAATACTTACAACCATGGATGAGACATTTAAGAACTCAATCTGTATATAAAATAGAAGAGAGGACAATTAATTTTGTGAAGGGAAGTTATGCTAATTATTCACTAGCTGCTATGATTTCGTCATGTCCCCCAAAGTTATGTGTTGGAAATTTGATTCCCAATGCAACAATGTTGAGAGGTGGGACCTTTAAGAGGTGATTAGGTCAAGAGGGGTCTGCCCTCATGAATGGATTAATGCCATTATCCAGGGAGTTGGTTAGTTATCATGGGAGTAGGTTCCTAATAAAAAGGATGAGTTTGGCTCCCTTTACTCTCTCACATGTGTGCTTTCTTCCCCTTCTGCCTTCTACCATGGGATGATGCAGCAAGAAGGCCCTTAACCTTGGACTTCCTAGCCCCCAGAACTGTGAGCCAAATAAATTTCTGTTCATTATAAATTACCCAGCCTCAGATATTTCACTATAGCAGTACAAAACAGACCAAGACACTGGCTAACCCTCCAAATTCATTCTCCATCCTTCTCTGCCCTGTGTTGACCTACAGATTGCACTATCTGAGTTTCTTTGCTCCTCTGCGTTTGGGAGAATAGATAGTAGGAGAAGAGAAAGATTTGGGTATTTATTCCCCCTACTCGCTCAGCCAAACTATGTTTCCTTTACCTTATGGCCACAGCTTCTTTTGGGCAATTCTTCAGTTCTCTCTGATTTCAGCCTCTCCACTACCTGCTCTGTCTCTTCAGTTGCAGGGATGGTAATAGCTTCTCTTCGTTGTTAGTCGCTGGGCGCTTCACCATCCTTGGTTATTGTTACTCTTGACACACCTCTGTATTTAGTCCCTTCATTGAATTCTCTTCAATTAACCTTCCTGCTGGGCTGCTTACTGTCACAGACAGGAATATGGAAGGTAAAGGAAGAGAATACAGGGATTTCTTTACCTTCAAATTTTCAGCACGTAGACCGTGATAGATCTGAACAAAGCTACTATCCAGATTAAAAGCATGCAATTTCTGTTGCTGCCAACAGATGGCATTAGTAGTCATACTTGGTTATTTGGGGCCATGAAGTGTTCTGTTCTTGACTCTGTTAGCTGCTTTTCTCTATTTTTAAAAAATATTTTACAAATATTAACTCCATCCACACCTGATAAATGCAAAACAGTAAGAGTATTGGGAAAAGCTATTTTAGCAGGCATACATTTGTTTATGATAAAGCCAAGAATAGAGATTATTCAAAACAGATGGAAAATAGAAAAGAACAAAGTTTCATATGCGCAACGAATGAACTTTTGAAAACAGGAATAATTTTAAAGGGACAGAAAAGCATTGTGTCTAATTGTTATGCACTGAATTTTTGTCCTCTCAAAATTCATTTATTGATGGCCTAACCCCTAATGTGGCTATATTTGGAGATAGGGCTTTGAGGAGTTAATTAAGGTTAAATGAAGTCACAGGAATGGGGCCCTAACCCAATAGAACTGGTGTCCTTATGGGAAGAGGAAAAGACAACGGGAGTGTATGTGCACAGAAGAAAGACCACGTGAGGATGCAGCAAAAAGGTAGCCCTCTGTGAGCCAAGGAGAGAAACCTCAGGAGAAACCAACCCTGCCAGCCATTTGATCTTGGACTTTTAGCCTCCAGAGAAGTAAATTTGTGAAAAATAAATTTCTGTTGTTAAAGCCACCCAATCTGTTGGATTTTGTTATGGCACCCCTAGCAGACTAATACACAAACCCGTGGACAACAATCCCCAAGAGACTAAGTGACTAAAGCAATGAAAAACATAGTGTTTGCATGTGTGGCTAAAGGCTCAGTATTAATATCAAATGCCTGTTAGCATTAGGAGATGGCTAGGAACTTGTTCCAAAACTGAAAATGCGGAATGACCCTGTGGCATCTCCCATAGGTGACTATGAATCCAATTAGGAAAACAGGAGAAAGAACGAATTTGATGGGGAAAATGAGTCTGACTTTGGGCATACTGAGTTTGAGTTGTCTTAAGGACATTCAAGTAGAGACTTCTGAAAGAACTTGGAATATTAGACCAGAATTAAGGTGATAAATGATTTGGGGATAAAAATTCAATTGACACATATGGTTGGGTTTTTGTTTTAGTTTTAGTTTTTCTGAGACAGGGTCCCACCCAGCCTGGAGTGCAGCGTTGTGATCTCGGCTCACTGAGACCTCGGCCTCCCGGGCTCAAGCAATCCTCCCTCCTCAGCCCCCCAAGCAGTTGGGACTACGGGCACCCACCACCACGCCTGGCTAATTTTTATGTATTTTTTGTAGAGACAGGGTTTTGCCATGTTGCCCAGGCTGGTCTCGAACTCCTGGACTCAAGTGACCTGCCCGCCTCAGTCTCCCAAAGTGCTAGGATTACAGGCATGAGCCACAGTGCCTGACTTAAAACGTATGTATTGAGCACCTACTGTGTGCTAGGCACTGCCTAATGCTTAGGTTACATCAGTGAACAAAAGAGGCAAAAACCCCTATCTCATGGAGCTGAAATTCTACTGGACAGGAGAAAGAAAAAAACAAAAAGCAATAACATAATGAGTACATTATACAGTATTTTAGGATGACATAATGAGTACATTATACAGTATTTTAGGATGACATAATGAGTACATTATACAGTATTTTAGGAGACAATTCAATGCCTTAGGGCAACAGAGCATGCCAAGGGAATTGGAGATGCTGGTGTGAGGAGGTACAGGTTGCAATATTCTCTAAGGTCATTCAGGTTAGGTCTCATTGAGAAGATGGCATTTGAACAAAGACTTGAAGGTAAAGGAGGTAGCTAAGGGGCTATCTGAAAAAAGTGTGGTCCAGGAGAGGGAATAACCACTGTAAAGGCCCTAGGGTGACAGCATGCCTGGTGTATCAGAGAGACAGCAAAGATTCCAGCAAGGCTGTAGCCTAATGAAAGAAGAGGAGAGTAATAGTAGATGATGACAGAGGGACAAGGTGGAGGAAGTGTCAGGTCACGTAGGCTAAGTCTTTTGTAAGGAGTTTGGGTATTACTCTGAGTGATATGGAAGGTTCCAAATAGAGGTGTTGCATGGTCTTTCATTTTAAAATAATTACTGGCTGCTGTGTCAGGTCACGCAGGCTAAGTCTTTTGTAAGGGGTTTGAGTATTACTCTGAGTGATATGGAAGCTTCCAAATAGAGGTGTTACCAGGTCTTTCATTTTAAAATAATTACTGGCTGCTGTATTACCAATAAGCAGTGAGAAGAAGGAAGGGCAAGGGTGGGAGCAAGGATACCGGTTGGGGCACAATTGCGGTAACAGAAGAGGAGGTAGAAGTTTGCTAATTTGAAGGTAGAGGTGATTTACTAATGAACTATATGTGGAGTTTCAGAGAATTAAAGGAATCAAGGATAACTTCAAGAGTTTTAAACTGAGAAACAAGAAGGATAAGAAAATGGATTAAAGAGAAGATCATAACTTTCAAATGTATTGAGATGTTTGTTGCCATCTATTTGCATATGTTGAATAGGCATTCTGCTATGTTTGACTGGATATTAGGAGTGAGGTTCAAGCTAAAAATATAAATTTGGGAGTGAGCAGCACGTGGATGGTATTTACAGCCATGCTATTAATTGAGATTACCAAGATAATGAACGTACTTAGAAAAGAAAATCAAGGATTCAGTCGGGGTCACACCAATAGTAACAGTTCTTGGAGAAAAGGAGCATCCAAAAAACAAGACTGAGTAGGAGCAACCAGAGAAGTAGAAGGAAATTTAAGAGATGATGGTGAACTGGAAGCCAAATGAAAAAGATATCAAGGAAGATGGTATGATAAATTGCACCAGATGGTGTTAATAAGTCAAAGAAGATGATGGCTGAGATTTGATCTCCATGTGCTACACTAAGATTAGCACATGGAGGTCATTAATGTCCTTGACAAGAGCCGTTTTGTTTTTTGTGTATCCATTGCATGTTTTTTGGTTTGAGGTTACCATGAGGTTGCAAATCCTATCTTATAACCCTTTATTTTAATCTGATAACAACTTTACACTGTTTGCATAAATAAACAAGCAAAAAGAACACTGATAAAAACTCTACACCTTAACTTCATCCCTCCACTTTTTAACTTTTTGTTGTTTCTATTTATATCTTATTGTACTGACTACATCTTGAAGTGTTGTAGTTTTTTTTTTATTGGTTCATCATTTAGTCTTCCTACTTGGGATAAGAGTAGTTTACACACCACAGTTACAGTGTTATGATATTCTGTTTTTTCTGTGTTCTTTTACCAGTGAGTTTTGTATCTTCAGGTGATTATTTATTGCTTATTAATGTCCTTTCTTTCTGATTGAAGTACTACTCCCTTTAGCATTTCTTGTAGGACAGGTCTGGTATTGATGAAATCCCTCAGCTTTTGTTTGTCTTAGGAAGTCTTTATTTCTCCTTCACGTTTGAAGGATATTTTCACTGTATATACTATTCTAGGATAAAAGGTTATTTTCCTTTAGTACGTTAAATATGTCGGCCGGGCGTGGTGGCTCACGCCTGTAATCCCTGCACTTTGGGAGGCCGAGGCGGGCGGATCACGAGGTCAGGAAATCGAGACCAACCTGGCTAACACAGTGAAACCCCGTCTCTACTAAAAAGAAAGTACAGAAAAAAATTAGCCCGGCGTGGTGGCCAGCGCCTCTAGTCCCAGCTACTTGGGAAGCTAAGGCAGGAGAATGGCGTGAACCCAGGAGGTGGAGCTTGCAGTGAGCAGAGTTCACATCACTGCACTCCGGCCTAGGCGACAGAGCGAGACTCTGTCTCAACTAAATAAATAAATAAATAAATAAATAAATAAATATGTCATGCCAATCTCTCCTGGCCTGTAAGGTTTCCACTGAGAAAGTTTCAACTTAGAAAAGTCTGTTGTCAAGCGTATTGGAGTTCCATTGTAGGTCATTTGTTTCTTTTCTCTTGCTACTTTTAGGATCCTTTGTTTATCCAAGAGCCATTTTGGTGGAGTGTGGGGGAAAAGTCTGATTGGAGAGGGTTTAAGGACAGTTGGGGCCAGGTGTGGTGGCTCATGCCTGTCATTCCAGAACTCTGGGAAGCCGAGGTGGGTAGATCACTTGAGGTCAGGAGTTCGAGACCAGCCTGGCCAACATGGCAAAACCCCATCTCCATTAAAAATACAAAAATTAGCTGGGCGTGGTGGCACACACCTGCAGTTCCAGCTACTCAGGAGGCTGAGGCAGGAGAATCACTTGAACTTGGAAGGTGGAGGTTGCAGTGAGCCAAGATCCACCACTGCACTCCAGCCTGGGTGACAGAGCGTGACTCCGTCTCAAAAAAACATACAAAAAGAGAGAGAGAGAGAGAGAGACAATTGGATGAGCATTGAAGTAAATAATCAAGAATTCTCTTGAAAAATTTTCTGCCAAGGGGAACAATGAAGTGATTGCTAGTTAAGGAAGTGGCATTAGGACAAGGTATATGTGTTTTTAAAGACAGGATCAACAACAGCATATTGATATATTGTGGGGAATGATCCTATAGAGACTGAAAAATGAGGGATGCAGAAGAGCAAGAAGAAAGTTGCTGGAGCAGTATTGGTGGGAAGATGAGTAGGGTGAGATCTAGTGCCCTCAGGCGGTGTGTAGGGAAAACTCTCTCTGTGTTTTTCCTCTACTCACAACACTCATCAACGATCATCAACACAGAAGAAGATTTTGTGACCAAATATGTGGGGCTTTATTCTCCACACTCCAAGCAGTGGACACCAGCTCAGTGTCCTCTAATTCAATTCGGACACTATCTACCTAGAGACAATGTCAGATCCTACAGGTTGAGGGCTCAGTCCCCAAGACTACCCTCCGTCCTCCACCACGTACCAGTTGCAAGTCTGGGCCTTTGGAACTTCTGACCAACCAGTTTCAAGGTTTTTTGTTTTTTGTTTTTTGTTGAAACTGAGTCTTGCTCTGTTGCCCAGGATGGAGAGCAGTGGCATGCTCTCGGCTCTGCAACCTCCACCTACTGGGTTCAAGCAATTCTCCTGCCTCAGCCTCCCGAGTAGCTGGGACTACAGGCAGGCACCACTACGCCCCCCTAATTTTTTTTTTTTTTTTTGTATTTTAAGTAAAGATGGGGTTTCATCATGTTGGCCAGGCTGGTCTCACATTTCTGACCTCAAGTGATCCACCCGCCTCAGCCTCCCAAAGTGCTGGGATTATAGGCATGCACCACTACACCTGGCCTCAAGTTGGAGTACTCATTACCCCCTCTTTGGGTTCAATTAATTTGCTACAGTGGCTCACAGAACTCTGGGAAACACTTACTTACATTTACTGGTTCATTGTAAAGGATATTATGAGGGATACAGATGAAGAGACACATACGTAGGGCAACATATGGGGGAAGGAACATGGAGATTCCATGCCCTCCCTGATGCACCACCCTCCAGGAACCTCCACATGTTCAGCTATCTGGAAGCTCACTGAACCCTTTCCTCTTGAGTTTTTATGGAAGCTTCATGATGTCAGCATTCCTTCTCCCAGGGTATAGGGTCAGACCCTCCCATGGGAGGGTCTTAAGACCCACAATTAGAAAGGCAGGGAAGCATTAGAGTCCTGCCTTGAAGCAGAAGGTCAGAGTCGCACCCATGAGGCCTCACACACCCAATATTATTACAAAAGACTGTAACAAGGGCTATGGGAGTCAGGAACCAGGAACTGTGGATGAAAACCAATATATAACATAACACCACAGGCAGGTTTGGCTTTGAAATGGAGCATGAAGGAAAGCAGAAACGTGAGTGCAAACACAGGTAAATATTGAGGTGGAGGCTGGGGAAATTTCCTTCTGGCTGGTTTCATTTTTTCTGAGGCAGTATAAACAAGGGCATCAGCTAAGAGTGGTTTGGAAGTGTGACAAGTGGCAGTTGTTATGTTGGGGGTGTGTGAGATTGCTGATTCCAAGTTGGCCAGAGTTGGGACTACCTTCCTTCTCTGGGCAGAATGGTAGTTTTGATGAGGCAATGAAGCCTCAGTCATAAGGCACTAAGACACTGAGGCCAGCTCAAGGGTTTTAGGCATCATGGGTTTTGATGTCACTTTCTCAACCCTCTGCCTAAGGTGGGATGTTGCAACTCCCTGAATAGATTCAGGGACCCAGAGCTGGTGAGGTACACATTTGGGCCAGGGGAGGAAGCAGTAGGCATACCAAGGTGATGCTCTGAGGGAGGGGATGTCCTGATCTTTTCTACTATTCTACTCCAGAAATTAAGGATCTCTGGTAGCAGACAATAATCACAATCTTCTGTTCTTAATTTAGGACAATGTCAAAAAACTTTCCATATATATGTACATATATATGTGTATATATGTGTGTGTATATATTTATATATATATTATTTTATTTTATTTTATTTTTTGAGACAGAGTTTCGCTCTTGTTGCGCAGGCAACAAGATTGTGCAATGGCACAATCTCGGCTCACCGCAACCTCCACCTCCCGGATTCAAATGATTCTCCTGCCTCAGCCTCCCAAGTAGCTGGGATTACAGGCATGCACTACCGTGCCTGGCTAATTTTGTATTTTTAGTAGAGACAGGGTTTCTCCGTGTTGGTCAGGCTGGTCTCTAATTCCCAGCCCCAGATGATCCACTCGCCTCAGCCTCCCAAAGTGCTGGGATTACAGGCGTGAGCCACCGTGCCTGGCTCCCTTATATTTTAGATATAGATAGATAGATAGATAGATAGATAGATAGATAGATAGATAGATAATGTTTGTATATTTTGCAAATGTATGTATGTGTGTGTTTGTATATATAAATGCAAAACATATATATGTGGAAATGTACTTGTAGATAGGAGAAGCAAGAGAGCAAACATGATTTATGAACAAAAGGAGCTTTATACACGGGATTTGTAGACTCACATTGTCCCCTTCCTCATTGCGGATATTGAGATCAACACCAGGAAAGGGCTTGAGAACCTTCCTTAAGAACAATAATTGCAAATCTGTTATCATCATCTTTCCTGCCTATCAGGAGTCTTGATATGTTACTGTCAAGGGATGCTCAAGAGACAGAAACCATAACTCAAACTGGCTTAAGCAAAAGGTGAACTTATTGACTTGGATACTGATAATGGAACAACCTGACTCCAGGCACGATCTGATCCAGTGTCCAGATGGATCACCAGAACCTGTTTCTTTTTCTGAAACAACTCCATTTTCATGCTGGCTCTCTCCTTATGAGGTGGAGTTTTCTGAGAAGCAGATGCCAAGACAGGATTAGATATGGTTATGGTTTGGATCTCAATGTATCAATGCAACTCAGGCTCTGTGTCCAGTAATTTTTAAAATGTCAGGTATTCCACTTTTCCTAGTGTACAAACCCCCTAGTAAGTGGTGGTAAGGACTGGGAGAATTATAGCGTATATTTGTAGCAATATTGCAGAGTCCCTTCTAGGAACCTGGCCACCTCTTCATTCAGTGGGTCTGGATCTGAAAATTAAATAAAGTTTGGGAAGTGAGTGATATGGTTTGGCGGTATCCCCACCTAAATCTTATCTTGACTTGTAGTTCCCATAATCCCCACATGTTGTGGGAAGGACCCAGTGGGAGGTAATTAAATCATGTGGTAGTTATCCCAGTGCTGCTGTTCTCATGACAGTGAGCAAGTTATCACAAGATCTGATGGTTTTATAAAAGGTTTTTCCTTCTTTGCTCAGCACTTCTTCCTGCTGCCATGTGAAGAAGAACATATTTCCTTCCCCTTCTGCCATGACTGTAAGTTTCCTGAGGCTTCCCCAGCCATGTGGAACTGTGAGTCAATTAAACCACTTTCCTTTGTAAATTACCCAGTCTCAGATATGTCCTTATAGCAGCATGAGAATAGACTAATATAGTAAATTGGTACTGGGTAGTGAGGTACTGCTGTAAAGATACCTGAAAATGTGAAAGTGACTTTGGAACTAGGTAACAGGCAGAGGTTGGAACAGTTTGGAGGCTCAGAAGAAGAGAGGAAGATGTGGGAAAGTTTGGAACTTCCTAGAGACTTGTTGAATTACTTTCACCAAAACGCTGATAGTCATAGGGACAATGAAGTCCAGGCTGAAAATGGAGATTAGGAACTTGTTGGTAACTGGCATAAAGGTGACTCTTGCTATGTTTTAGCAAAGAGACTGGTGGCATTTTGCCCCTGCCCTAGAGATCTGTGGAATTTTAACTTGAGAGAAATAATTTAGAGTATCCAGTGGAAGAAATTTCTAAGCACAAAGCATTCAAGAGGTGTCTTGGATGCTGTTAAAAGCATTCAGTTTTACGTACTCACAAAGATTCGTTTGGAATTGAAACTTATGTATAAAAGGGAAGCAGAGTATGAAAATTCAGAATATTTGCAGCCTGACAATGTGATAGAAAAGAAAAACCCATGTTCAGGCCGGGTGCGGTGGCTCACACTTGTAATCCCAGCACTTTGGGAGGCCGAGGCGGGCGGATCACGAGGTCAGGAGATCGAGACCACGGTGAAACCCTGTCTCTACTAAAAATACAAAAAAATTAGCCGGGCGTGGTGGCGGGCGCCCGTAGTCCCAGCTACTCGGAGAGGCTGAGGCAGGAGAATGGCATGAACCTGGGAGGCGGAGCTTGCAGTGAGCCGAGATTGCGCCACTGCACTCCAGCCTGGGTGACAGAGTGAGACTCTGTCTCAAAAAAAAAAAAAAAAGAAAAACCCATGTTCTTTCAGAGGAGAAATTCAAGCTGGCTGCAGAAATTTGCTTAAGTAATGAGGTGCCAAATGTTGATCACCAAGATAATGGGAGAAAATGTCTCCAGCACATATCAGAGGTCTTCATGGCAGCCCCTCCCATCACAGGCCCAGAGGCCTAGGAGGAAAAAGTGGTTTTATTGACTAGGCCCAGGGCCTTGCTGCTTTGTGCAGTCTAGAGACATGGTGCCCTGCATCCCAGCTGTGGCTAAAAGGGGCCAATGTAGAGCTCAGGCTGTTGCTTCAGGGGGTGCAAGCCCCAAGCCTTGGCAGCTTACACGTGATGTTGGGCCTGTAGTTGCACAGAAATCAAGGATTGAGTGTTTGGAACCTCAGCCTAGATTTCAGAGGATGTATGGAAATCCCTGGATGTCCAGGCAGAAATTTGCTGCAGGGATGGAGCCCTCATGGAGAACCTCTGCTAGGCCAGTGCAGAAGGGAAATGTGCAGTCAGAGCTCCCACACGGAGTCCCCACCAGGGCACTGCCTAGTGGAGCTGCAAGAAGAGGGTGACCATCTTCCAGACCCCAGAATGGTAGCTCCACCAACAGCTTGCATCATGCACCTGGAATAGCTGCAGACACTCAATGCCAGCCCATGAAGGCAGCCAAGAAGGGGGCTGAACCCTGCAAAGATACAAGGTGGAACTGTCCAATGCTGTGGGAGCCCACCTCTTGCATCAGCATGACCTGGTTGTGAGACATAGAGTCAAAGGAGATCATTTTGGAGCTTTAAGATTTGACTGCCCTACTGGATTTCAGACTTGCATGGGCCCTGTAGCCCCTTTGTTTTGGCTAATTTCTCCCATTTGGAACAGGTGTATTTACCCAATGTCTGTCCCATTGCATCTAGGAAGTAACTAACTTGCTTTTGATTTTACAGGCTCATAGACAGAATTGACTTGGCTTGTCTCAGATGAGACTTTGGACTTGGACTTTTGAGTTAATGCTGAAATGAGTTAAGACTTTGGGCAACTGTTGGGAAGGCATAATTGTGTTTTGAAATGTGAGGACATGAGATTTGGAAGGGTTCAAGGGCAGAATGATATGCTTTGGCTGTGTCCCACCCAAATCTCATCTTGAATTGTAGTTCTCATAATCCCCACATGTCATGGGAAGGACCTGGTGGGAGGTGACTGAATCATGGGGCTGGTTACCCCCATGCTGCTGTTCTTGTGATAGTGAATGAATTCTCACGAGATCTGATGGTTTTATAAGGGGCTTTTCCTTTTTTGTTTGGCACTTCTCCTTCCTGCTGCCATGTGAAGCAGGATATGTTTGCTTTCCCTTCTGCCATGACTCTAAGTTTCCTGAGGCCTCCCCATCCATGCTGAACTGTAAGTCAATTAAACCTCTTTCCTTTATAAATTACCCAGTCTTAGATATGTCCTTATAGTGGTGTGAGAATGGACTAATACAGTGATCAAGGGATAATGACTGTTTATTGGGGTAATTGTCCTCAGCTTCCTGCTCCTCCATCCTTGCCCTTTTCTGGTTGTGGATGTTAAACATCACCCTTGCTTGCTACTCCCCTGTTTTGCCCCTAGAGATGCCATGGTCTATTAACCATCTCCCTACCCTGCTGTGGGCCAGGCTTCCATTGACCACCCCTCTGATCTAGGTGGTTGTGAGGTTCTGGCTTCTTTCATTTAAGTGCCATGACCTGATCACTATTACTTTGGAGGCCCCAGTAGTCCCATTGGATATTAATGATTGCAGATCTGTGACTGCCTCTATTGTCAGTCTTGGCCTGCAGAAGAGAGCTACTGAACTTCTCAGTGATGCAAGTGCCCTTCTTACCAGCACATTCCTGATTTCCTTGGTGAATGGTGTTTCCTCTGGACTCTCACCTGGAACATAGTTATCTTGTAGTTTTTCTGACCTCACATAACGTAGGCAGTCCAGCAAGCCAACTTCTCCTTCTCAGCCTTTTTATGCCTTCCTCTTCCTACTGCCTAGGCAACTCAGGCATTTCTACTTTGCTCAGTGTTGGATCACTTTCTTAGGCTTCTAAGAGCCATTCTAACAATGAGTTCACACTGTCCCCTGGGTCTTACCAGGCCATTAAATTTCATGTCCTACAAAAGTACTTCCAAGTCAAAGAAACCTTGCTTGTTCAGTTTCATATTCTAGCCCCTTGTGCAAACACCCTCAAAATTCAGTATTGGTGGCTCTCATTGGCTAGTTATATCTTGGAATATAATTTCTTTCCTCCCTTATCAGTCCCAGCATGTCCCCAACTGGATTTAATCCTAGTTATTGGCCTAGCAGCCAAGAGAAGAGGTAGGGGTTCTCCTGAGAGGACACCTATTAAGATACCCTTATTGCATTTTCCAGCGGAAAGGTCAGTCCCCCCGCAAGTTCTTAGATTCCTGGAGGATCTGCAGAGTCAACATTAGGAGTATCCATCCATTCACCAAGGCTATCAGGAATATGCTGGTAAGAAGGGCACCAACATCACTAAAAAATTCAGCAGCTCCCCTCTGCAAGCCAAAACTGACAGTAGAGGCAGTTGCGGAGCTGAACTCATTAACATCCATGGGGATAGTGGGGTTCTCAAAGTCATAGAGTAATAATGTTTCACCACAGAAGCTGTTTCAGGATTCCAAATTTTCCCAACCCAAGCTCTTACCTTTAGCATAGGTAAGACCTGCCTGGCTGGTATTATCAAAATGTCTCTGGAGTTCTGTAAGTATCATATCCTCAATCTGCTGGTAGCTTTCTCCACTCTTCCATTACTGGAGATAAGGGCTACCAAAGATACCTTCTAGCTTTCATACTTAACCTTTAACTGCCAATCAAAGGCACGTGGTTTCTCATTGTCCCTCTGCAAGGCATCAGTACTACTCTGTAACCAACCAACTCTGTTGTCCTTGCAGGCACTGTCCCCCTATATCTTTCAAATGCTTCAATTATTACACCAACCAGGGGATTGCCAGTTACCAGTTTGTTTTCCTAGGTAGAAAACATTTCATCACCATGAAGTCTTTAACAATGCAGCTGCCATCTCTTTCTAGGAGCTATCCATACTCCACATACTGCTCAATATGGTATCTTCTTTGTCCATCCGATAGTAAGTAAACAAATCTCAAAATTTTATCTTACCACTGGTTCTGTCAGAACATTCAGTAGCATTTGTATTAGCTCGGGTCCTTCAAGATCTGCTAAGATTGGATTAGAAGTCCAAGAGTTTTACTGGGGAAACAGAAAAAATAAAGCAGAGGCCGGGCACAGTAGCTCACACCTGTAATCCCAGCACTTTGGGAGGCCGAGGTGGGCGGATCACCTGAGGTCAGGAGTTTGAGACCAGCCTTACCAACATGGAGAAACCCCGTCTCTACTAAAAAAAATTACAGAATTAGCCAGGCATGGTGGCACATGCCTGTAATCCCGGCTACTCGGGAGGCTGAGAGAGGAGAATCGCTTGAACCCAGGAGGTGGAGGTTGTGGTGAGCTGAGATTGCGCCATTGCACTCCAGCCTGGGCAACAAGAGAGAGCAAAACTCCGTCTCGAAAAAAAAAAAAAGAAGAAAAAATAAAGGGGAAGGAGCTAGTGCAGGTGAGAACCTTCAAACAGCAATGCAGGTCTGACATCGGTGAAGAGAGAGGAAAGAAGGAAGGAGAATTTGGTTGGTAGAGTTTCAGAGTGCAGCACAATTCTAAGAAAGTTTCAACCACCTCGATAGGGAATTTTCAAGGCAAAATCTTCCACTAAAAATATCCCATATTAGTACCCCTTCCATGTTTAGTCTTGGCTAAGAGTAGCTTGTAGGAAGCATGGCCTTGGGATGAATAAGGTGGATACATCTGAGGGACAGCAGCTGAGTCCATCAGTCAATTTAAATTTGATATGGGCATTTTAATGGCCATATTCAACATAGTCTTTTTTTCTTTTATTATTATTATTATTTTGAGACAGGGTCTTGTTCTGTCACCCAGGCTGGGGTGTAGTGGTACAATCTCTGTTCACTGCAACTTCTGCCTCCTGGGCTCAAGTGATCCTTACACCTCAGCCTCCTGAGTAGCTGGTGCACACCACCATGCTGGCTAATTTTTTGTTTTTTTTTTTTTTTTTTGTAGAGACAGGGTTTCACAATGTTGCCCAGGCTGGTCTTGAACTCCTGGAGTCAAGCAATCTGCCTGCCTCAGCTTCCCAAAGTACTAGGATTATAGGCGTGAGCCAACGTGCCCGTCTCCCACATAGACTTATGATGGCTTTTAGCAGCTACAGAGACTAAGTCCTTCCAAGTTTGAATCCAGAGGAAGACAAGCATCTTTATCCTAGCATTCCTAGCAAAAGCTCTGAGATTGACTTGGATTAGACCAACCTAGGTCATGTGCCCACTCCTGAGCCAGGCATGGTGGCCAGGGAAGTTTTATGACCTGCTTTGCTCAGGTGTAGTTTTCATGTCCTACTTCCAAAGTAGGAGTTGGAACTCCACCCATACCGTGAGAACTGAGAGGCAGTGAGGGGCAGGTCTCCAAAAAACAATATGCACATAGAATATATGTATATTTCATTTTAATGGCTGCTACAAGGTTGCTTTCTAAAGACACTGTAACAACTTACAGTTCCTCCAAAAAGTATAATAGTACATTTTCCCCCACAACTTCACCAATGATATCTTAGTTTTCTTTTTAAATGCTTGCCTACCTGATGTTTACATTATTAGTTTTAATTTATAATTTCCTAGTTCCTAGTACTAGTGTTTCTAAACTATTTTTTTCATATATTCATTGGCTACTTGGATTTGCTTTTCTGTCAATGGATTCTCCACATCTCTTGTCCATTTTCCTATTGGTTATCTTTTGTCCTTTTTTTGTCAATTTATAAAAGCACTTTTTATATTATAGCTAATAACCCTCTGTCTGTCCTCTGAATTGCAAATGGGTAAAGAAAAAGTAGCCTGGAACTCTGCACATCTCCTCCTCCTCCATCTTTATTGTCCATACTAGACCCATAGTCCTCAGGATGCAGTCTAGATCAATATGCCAGGAATATTATGGGACAACTGCATCATTTATTTTTTAAATTTTTTTAAATAATTTTTTTAGAGAAAAGGTCTTGCTCTGTTGCCCAGACTGGAGTGCACTGATGCGATCATAGCTCACTGCAGCCTCGAGCTTCTTGGCTCAAGCGATCTTCCCACCTGATCATTTTTGAAAAACAAAACAAGATAATTCCTGGTCAAGGACAAGTTTTCATCACCCACCTCTACCCCTCCCCAACCACACACACTGGGGCAAGATTACTCAAATTACAGTCATTCTGGAACCACCTCCCCAATTTTTGCCATATCCTTTAAGTTGTGTACTATTTATATTTCTGAAAATTGTCCTTTTTTGCACAGATTTATTTTAAAAGCATATATTGTTGCTATTACATCATTGTAACTACTGGTTATATTTTGCCAATATGCATTTAAATAAATTCATAACTATGAAAATAAAAGACATTTATGTACTACCCAAAACATATCTACCTTTAGGAAACTGCATTAGAGCACGTCAAGAGGATCACCAGGCTAGTCAAGAACAAGACCAAGGGTTTACAGAGCTGTGAGTTTCACGGCCTCACCACTCATTGATCGCACAACCACTCCCATGGAGTGCAGTGGGTGGTAGGTTCATTTACATCAGAGAAAAGGCAACATGGAAGAGTGCAACTGCTGTACACACATTCAGGTAGTGAGAATTTCAATCCAGGTCTTTCTCCAAAAAACAACAATGTAGTAGGGAAAAGTGTTGATTTGGGGGAAATAGACCTCAGTCAAGTTCAGTGGACCAACTGTACATGGTATTCAGGGCCCAGGAAGCTGGACCCAGTGCCTAGAGGATTGCACTATGAACATTCCACATTCTGGCTAGAACATTAGGGATTCTAAGGTTCTGCTGATTATGCTGGCATCCAGGGCTTGCAAGTGGCAGCCTCAGGACCCAGGGCTGTGGTAGGTCACAGTCTCTGAGCGGGTCTCAGTATCCAACACTGTAGCTGGTGCCCGCCAGGTTCCCAGTGGCTGGGGTCACCAGGTCTGAAGAGAGATGTGCTGGCTGCGGGCGTGGGGCCAGATCCTTCTGCCAGTTTTCCTCTCCCTCTTTCTCATCCAATTGCTTGTCAGTTTCTCAGAGAATGGTTTTATCCACAGCCCCAGGAACAATCAGAAACCAAGAGATGGGAATAAAGAGGGTGAGTGATCTGGAGTCCTGAGGCGGGTGCCCCACATGCTCCAGTGTTGTTTTTCCTTTTAATTGTGCCATCCTGGTGCACTGGAATTTTCATCTCAAAAGTTGTCATTTGGTGTTGGTGGGAAGATATTTTAAAGGTTCTAGATGGTTTTGGTGAAACTCAGTTAAATTGGACTCAGATTAATTTGGTTTATCTGAAATATGAAAGGTAGATTCAAAGTTTTAAATTTGAGGAAAAGCATGGTTTCTCCCCCATCACTTTTTGCGTGACCTATGACATATAAGCTTTTTGTTGTGAATAAGCCATTGGGTTTTGTTCTAATCAGACCCACTCAATGGTCATAGTTCCTCTTTCTTAAGTTTTTAAAGGTCTTAGTTAATAAAATGCTTTTTTTGTTCTTTTTCATAAAAAAAATTACTTCAGTTTGGAGGCATCTCTTGGTTTCCTTCCCAATTGAAAAAATGTTGAAATGTTAAAAGTCATGCTGAGTTAAATTCATGAACCTGGAAATAAGGTTTTTAGTATCCTAAATTGGAACCGTATAGACAAAATAAGAGACAGAATTTGAATTACTTGGAAAGTGCCCTGTAAAGCCAAGATTGCCATTTTTACAAAGACTATGAGACAGAATAATTACTGCTGTCTGGTTTCCAGAGTAGAAAAGAATGTTAGTATCTGTAAGCAAATCAGTCTTCCTTACTAAAACCAAACCCACAGTTCTCAGCATTGCACTGAAATAAGAATCTCCTTTGAGGGGGTAGGGTTGGGGGGATGCTGAATTAAAAGACCTAGCTTGTTTTCTTTGGTTTCATCTTTCCCACAGATTTCTCTTTTTTAACCTCTTGGTCACCCCTATATGTACTCTAAGAGAAACAGTGTTCCAGTGCCATCCTGGCCCCTTCTCCCAACAAACAGCACCTAAAAGCATAGGCCCAAACATAGAAACAAGTTCTTCCTATTGTTCCCTAGCAAACTGGACTCATACTGGAAATTTTTCATGTCTTAAGACTTTATCAAAATGCTGATGAAGAACAAAAAAAAAAAAGAAAGCAAACAAATAAAATAAATCAAAAATCACATCTAAGATTATCACTAAAGATGGAAGTTTCTGTTGCTACCTAGCTCACTTCTAGGGCTGGCCAACTGGAGTCCATATTTCTAAGGAAACAGCTTGCCTGCCAAGGGCCTCTCCTGAATGCTTGCATCTTAGTCTCGGGCCAGTTCCCCTTAGTGCTTGCATTTAATCTTCCCATCTAACAAGGATATGGTTTCTTAGACATAATTATACTTTTCACTTCCAAAACTGAGAAGGGGCTTCTAAGCCTTCACAAGATCCTCATCTATGTCCCGGATTGTGCCCTGAGTGACAGGCAACAGACAGGACTTTGTGAAGGATCGCACATCAAGTGAGACCTCCCCCTAAGCAGGTTGTTTTGATCCCCAGGGCTTCTAACTCTGATGTTCATTTACATTTGAGAGCTTAGTAATCAATATCTCAAGAAATTATAGTAAGCACTTGATGCAACTTTGGGTTAATCTTCTAGAATCTAATGAATGGGTTAAAAAATGTACTGAAATCTAGAGAATTTTCATCACTAAAAGTAACCAGACAACAAAGGGGCATAGTGTAAAAAGTAAGTGGCAACTAAGGAAAGAACTGGAAGATTCTGGATCAGAACAGAATAGCACAGCATGGCAAGACTCCAAATGTTACCACCCTCCCTTAGAGGTAACTAGTGAGTTACTATAAACCAAGAATTTTTATTAATTCTCCCAAATCTGGAGAGAAACAAGTTGAGTGGGTATCCATTCTTTATCTTATTCTGAAGATGAGAAGAGGAAATGGCTACTGAAGAGAAATAAGTGGAATGAGGACCTGATGAGAGAGGGCCTGACTCTCTGATGGAAACTTAGGTTCCTGAGTTACAAGCTGGATTTGAGGGCAGATCTAGAGTCCAAAGATACCCCTTCATGGAAATGGGAAACACCTCTGATAAGCTCTAGCAAACCTTGGCGTTGGAAAATGACAAACCTCAAAAGAGAGAGCAGAGTCAGATATTCTAACAAAGCCTGGCACAGCCTCATTTGAGTTCTCCCCCTTGCCTAATGCTGAAAACAATGGAGTTTTAGAACATAAAATGCTATAAAACTGTAGCTTCTTGAAAAAAATCTCAAGGATCGTGGTAAGGTGGTTAGGATCTCACCTACACTATGTCAGAACAAATGGAAGGTCTGAACAGAGCTGTACAAGCATTAGTAGAATGAAAACAATAGAGCAACTATGTAAACCCTGCACAGCAAAATAAAGAAATAAAGGAGTATATGATAGCATGCAAACACACACACACGCACACACACACACACCCCAAATAATCTACCCTAGAAGAGAACACAACTCAAGAAACATGAAAATTTCCCACAAGTGCTTTGAGCTAGAGAACAATCAAACGAGAAATATTCAGTGAAACAAGCCTTGAAGTCGATAGCAAGATATCAGAATGAAATTAAAAGGCAGATAGCTCCAAGGAAATAAATTGAAGGCCAAATAATTTGAATATAAGGCAAGGCTTCTGAGTTTTCTCTCTTCATTTGTTTATTTCTGCTAATGGTGAACACACCAAGAATATTTGTCACATACTCTAAGCTTGCTTACTGTGGTGGGCTCTGGTAGCTGCCTCATTCCTCTGTCCTCTAGCCTAGGGGGTGCTGTTATCTGGGAGGAAGTGGGACTTCGCTTTCTTTCTCCCAGTAAACTTCTCAGCCTCTTTCATCACCTGCATACCCAATCTCGGTACTAAGTTCCCAGTGTTATGTACACACAGAGTGATTTCTGTTTTCCTGGTTGGATCCTAACTTCATATAGCCATCTTTAAGACAAAAAGCGCTTTAAGATTTTTTTTGTTTTGTTTTGTTATGCTTTCTTTTTTTTTTTTTTTTATTATACTTTAGGTTTTAGGGTACATGTGCACAATGTGCAGGTTTGTTACATATGTATCCATGTGCCATGTTGATTTCCTGCACCCATTAGCTCGTCATTTAGCATTAGGTATATCTCCTAATGCTGTCCCCGCCCCCCCCCACCCCCCACCCCACAACAGTACCCGGAATGTGATGTTCCCCTTCCTGTGTCCATGAGTTCTCATTGTTCAATTCCCACCTATGAGTGAGAACATGCGGTGTTTGGTTTTTTGTCCTTGCGATAGTTTACTGAGAATGATGTTTTCCAGTTTCATCCATGTCCCTACAAAGGACACGAACTCATCATTTTTTATGGCTGCATAGTATTCCATGGTGTATATGTGCCACATTTTCTTAATCCAGTCTATCATTGTTGGACATTTGGGTTGGTTCCAAGTCTTTGCTATTGTGAATAGTGCCGCAATAAACATACCAGTTAGAATGGCCATCATTAAAAAATCAGGAAACAACAGGTGCTGGAGAGGATGTGGAGAATTAGGAACACTTTTACACTGTTGGTGGGACTGTAAACTAGTTCAACCATTGTGGAAGTCAGTGTGGCGATTCCTCAGGGATCTAGAACTAGAAATACCATTTGACCCAGCCATCCCATTACTGGGTATATACCCAAAGGAGTATAAATCATGCTGCTATAAAGACACATGCGCTTTAAGATTTTGACCAGCAGTTAGGTATTAGGAGGATTAGAGCATTGACACTAAGGTTTAAATGCTGATGGGGAACCAGGAGAGAAACCTGGTATACCACTTCTGGCTGAGGTAAAGGAAGGGTGAGATAATAAAAATCTCAGATGGGTTGAAGGGGAATCTGAAAATATTAGAAACTTGTGACTCACTTTCTAGAGTATACTCTGAATCCACTGGTCTTATAGATAACATGAGGCCAACACGGCTCCCAAACAGTAGGTAATAGTAGCAGGAAGAAGTATCTTAGCAAATGGACTCAAGGACCGCATGTCAGAATTCCTTGGACATAAGAATTTTGTAGGGAAAAGAGTAGAGAGCCCTAAAATTCCCAATATAGTGGGTGGGGTGCAGGCAAGGCAGCTCTTACGAGAGCTGGCAGAATTGAAGAGGGAAAGGTCTTTCCCAGAGAATACTGGACCTCACGTCTAGAAACCACAGCAGGACCACAGATGCTAGACATGACACTCCCTAAGAAGGGGACAGGTGAGATTCACACAGTAAGGCTAGCAAGGAAGGAGGAGGGGACTCAGTCCAGTCACATCCTGCTGCCAGGGCAACACATAGCCTTTGCCCCCAGAAAAGTATAGCATCCCCAAGGTAAAGGGGGAAGGAACAAACCCTACCTTTAGCTAAATGTTTATTCAAAGGAGGATGAATTTATTGACTGAACTTAGATTGCAAGTTTATGGTTTTCTGCCACTAGCAGAAATGGGAGATTTGACATTATACTGAATTGTGATGTAAAACTGAATTCTGATATTGAGAGGCCTAGATCAGATTCCACCTCTTCTATGATGCCTTCCTTTAGTCCACCCAATCTGAGAGAATAGTTACTCCTATGCTTAGCTGCGCCTCTCTGACAGTACTTGTTTCACCAGCGAGGCAGAAGAACACAGTTATCACAGGCAGCAGCTCACGCTGCCTGGACTCACCTCCCAGCTCTGTTGCTTACTAGGCCCGTGCTTTCTGTGTCACAATTTCCTTATCAGTAAAATAAGAATAAAATAGTATCTTCTGTAAATGGTTGTTGTGAGGATCAAATGAGTTAATCTATGTTATGCACTCAGAACATTTTCTAGTACATGGTAAGTTTTCAATAAACGTTATGCAGTCATATGTTGCTTAATGACAGAGATGTATCCTGAGAAATGCATAGTTAGGCAATTTCATCATTGTGTGAATGTCATAGAGTGTAGTTACACAAACCTAGATAGTATAGCCTACTATACACCTAGGCTAGATTAGCCTATTGCTCCTAGGCTACAAACCTATACAGCATGTTACTATGCTGAATACTGCAGGCAATTCAGTATTACACAACACAGTGGTAAGTATTTGTGTATCTAAACTTACCTAAACATAGAAACAGAATAGTAAAAATATACAGTATTATAATCTGAAGGTATCACCATCTTATTTGCAGTCTGTTGACCAAGATATTGTTATGCAGCACACGACTAGTTATAGATGTAGAGATATATATTATGACAATGCTGGAAAACAAGATGAGAGCCAGAAAATGTTAAGAATCCTTGAGAAACAGAAAGCAATTGAGATCAGACCAATGGAGAAAGCCACAGCCTAAAACACACATAAGAGAAGACTAATGTAAGAGTGGTTTCTGGGGTTGCTCCAAGCTCAGCAGCACTGAATACAAAGAGCACGAGGGAGTTGTGGAGAAGCTTCCCGGGTGCTGATCTTAGAGCACTATAGCTGGTTGCCTCTCTACCTTCTCAAATTGTCTCAAGAAGCAGGCAGCAGAGGCAACTGCCCCAGGTTAACAATGAATGTGAATTATTGGCCTGGAAAGGCAGGAAAAGATATACTACAAACACACTGAACCTGGCAGCATGTCCCAGTCCTCACCCACACCACAGAGGTGGAAATAGCCTATATACATACACCTAAATGTTAACTTGATTGTGCTAACACAATCAAGAATCATGAAACCCAATAAAGAAAAGAACCAATTTATTAAAACACATTTAATAGAGGGGAAAAAAACACCTTGAAATTAGAAATTTCTCTGATAGAAAATGGCAAGGACTAACAAGATTCCAAAGGAAATGACTAAGCTGGCAAGTAGATTGGCTTGCCACAACTCCAAAGGTGCTAAAAGTAGACAGTGAGACTCAATGGATCAGTGCCAGATGGTTTATTACTCATAGCACAGCCAACAGCAGGAATGTCAGTGTGGCAGCACCAAATCTCCTGCCCCCAAGTCCCATGGAGCAATGCAATGTATCCAGATTGTGCTTATGAATGCAGCCAGTTGCACTGGAGCTAAGGAACCCAGGACTAAGAGCTTATGAACTTTTATGGCAAGCAGTAAAAAATCTAGTCCCTGGGGAGTAATTGTGACTATAGTCACACTGTGGTTGCCTTGACCTATTTAATTGACTATGTTACCAGATACAGAATAAGTGCAGGGTCAGAGGATAATTAGGCCAAGAAGTTTGGCACATTCGGCAAGGAAATCCAGAGATGCTTAGGGTATAGGATGGATGTCTCTCTCAACACTATAATTAGTATTCTCATGGAGATATCCAGGAAACAAGAACAGACTATTCTGGAAAAGATTATGAATCTTGGAAATTAAAAATATAATCAACACAAATATAGCTAAAGAGTGAATTAGCAAGCTCAATAATTGAGCCATGGAATTCTTACAGAATGTAGTACAAAAGAACAAGAGAGAGCCTGTAGAAAAAAGAGACAAGAGTTCATGCCAACATTAATGTAACAGGAGTTTCAGGAGGAGAAAAGTGGAAGAGAGGAACTAATTAAAGAAAAATATACAGAAAAATATCTTTGGGCCAGGCGTGGTGGCTCACGCCTGTAATCCCAGCACTTTGGGAGGCTAATGTGGGTGGATCACGAGGTCAGGAGATAGAGACCATTCTGGCCAGCATGACGAAATCCCATCTCTACTAAAAATATAAAAATTAGCCAGGCGACGGTGGTGCACACCTGTAGTCCCAGCTACTTGGGAGGCTGAGGCAGGAGAATCGCTTGAACCCAGGAGGTGGAGGTTGCAGTGAGCCAAGATCGTGCCACTGCACTCCAGCCTGGTGACAGAATGAGACTCTGTCTCAAAAAAAAAAAAAAAAAAAAAAAGAAGAAAAAGATCTTTAAAGTTTTGAAGAAAAGAAAATGGTGTTGAAACTAGAACATATTAACAGACTTAGCCAGCTGTGCTCTAGAAGGTATACAAAATAAAAACATTTGGACACTTGAAGAGTCAAAGAGTTTATCATTCACAGACATCTGAAAAAAATACTCAAGAATATAATCCAGCAAAATGAAAAATGAATCCAAGGGGAAAATGTGGGATTCAAGAAAGAGTAGTAAGCAAAGAAACTAGTAAAATGAAGAGTTAATTCTAAATAATTTATTATAATTCAACAGCAATTTAAATATGTCTAATAATCATTAATAACTTTAATAGTAATTAAAGTTCCATCTGATTTCTGAAATCCATATGATACAGAAATCATATGGAAGTTTAACTGCTATTAAATAGTTAAAGTTACAATTATTTAACTGGGAAGTGGCTTGGGGAGAAAGAGAAGAGTAAAAACATATTAGGATCTTTGTCTAGGTTGAGAATGTAGATCCTGATTAAATGATGATAGAAAGATGCATATAAAATATCTCCCTAAATTTTTAAAATAACAGCTCAAGAATAGAAATAGAATGTGTATTTTGAGGCCACTAGAGGAAATAAAGGAATAAAGAATAAATTGATGGAATAGGATATACCTTACAAATGCTACCGAAAAAGAAAGCAAGTGTAGCAATATTATATAAAATAGAATTCAAGTAAAAGAAATCATTAAGCCAAAGAAAAAGTGATATTCCATATTGACATGTAGTACAGTATACCAAGATGACATATGACAAACCTTTATTCACCTAACAACATAGTTTTAAAATAGATGTAACAGGTACATAAAATATAAGAAGAATTTTTATATATAAAATCTTGTTATTTTACATATACTCCCCATTGTTTTTTTCTCTTAGCTGTTCTTGAAAAATTTTCCCTTGCAGATAAACTATATTTTTGTATTATTAATTTATTGCAATGCCAATAAAAAGTTTTGATATTTTGCATAATATATTTTGATGCCAGGAATGTCTAGGCATTTGAAATTGTGATTCTTCATGGGAGAAGAGGATCATGGATGGAACTTTATGGAACAGCAACATTTCAGACATTGGTAGGAGTGGAACCAGTTGAAGAAACTGAAAAAGAAAGGCCAGCAATGTTCTAAGAGAACTAGGAGAAATGATACAGAAGTCAGGGAAAATGTAATCAAGAGCAAAGAAGTAACCAGGTAGAAAACATATATGCAAACATCAGGACTTTAGGGTGAAAGAATCTGGTACCTGGTAATACCATGGAAATAGCTAGAACCTTGTTCTTTAGGAATAGAAGAGAAGAAAGAACCTACTGATTCATGTAACACATAGGTCAGCTGTACCCTCATTAGTTTTCCAATAAGGGCAAAAATGAGTATTAAAGAGATGGCTGGTTAGTTATACAAATGCTCAATCTAAACCTCAACCATGGAACCAGAGCAGGCCATTTACTGATATGTGTTGAGGAGGGAACTTCATCTCCGCTCTTCGCCAAAACTCTTTTCCCATCTAATCAGGAGAAAAGCATCAGACAAATCCTAGTTGAGGGGCATTCTGCAAAATATCTGAAAGTACTGAGGACAGTAGTCCTGAAAACTGTCAAGGTCATGAAAAACAAGGCAAGAGTGAGACATTGTTGCAGACCAGAGGAGACATGATGACTAAAGGCAATGTGGTATGGATGGGATCTTGGAAAGGAGAAGGATGTTAGTGTAAAGACTGGTGAAATCCTGGTAAAATCTGGAGTGTAGTTAAAAGTCACGTGCCAGTGTTAGTTTCTTGGTTTCAATTAATGTACCATGGTAGTGTAAGATATTAACAATAGGAGGGCCAGTGCAGTGGCTCACACCTGTAATCCCAGCACTTTGGGAGGCTGAGGCGGGCGGATCACGAGGTCAGGAGATCAAGACCATCCTGGCTAACACGGTGAAACCCCGTCTCTACTAAAAATACAAAAAATTAGCCAGGCGTGGTGGTGGGTGCCTGTAGTCCCACCTACTCGGGAGGCTGAGGCAGGAGAATGGTATGAACCCAGGAGGCGGAGGTTGCAGTGAGCCGAGATCGTGCCACTTCATTCCAGCCTGGGTGACAGAGTGAGACTCTGTCTCAAAAAAAAAAAAAAAAAATTGGAAAACTGGCTGAGGGGTATACAGGAACTCCCTGTAGAATCTTCACAATTTTTCTGTAAATCTAAAATTATTCCAAAATAAAAACTTTAGTTTACAAAAAAGCTGTAGGAAGCATGTAGAGCTCTGAGAACAGTGGCCAAGTCATGTGTCCTCTGTTTCCCTGCTTCTGCCTTCCGAAAGGAGCCTGAGGCCAGCTGTCCTTCACATAGCTGAGGCAGCAGAATCTTTACCATTCACCTTGCCTTTTCTTTCACTCAACTTTCCCATGGGTATTTCAAGGATACTTTCGGCTAGGAGGAAGTAACATTCAATAGGACTTAATTTGAAAACTGAACTGTAAAATTTTTTCCCCAGCCAAATCAGATTTGCATCCAATCAAACAATTTGAAATTAAATAGAAAGGTCTGACCTTTCCCACAGAGCCTGTGAACTCTGTCCTCAAAATAATAGAGAGAGCAACTTTATTGTTGCTGTATCACAAAACAACTAGGACATTAATTCCAGACGCTTTCTTTAAGGAGATGTTGCAGTAATAAAATGAGGCATTGAAATGCTTTTTTCCAAATTCATAGTTTTTATTCTAGAACTTTCAAATATAAATCATACTGTTTGTTTTTCCATAAAACTAGAGGAATGAAAATCCTCATTTGGGAGAAGTTTTTAAAGCTATGTGGCAAAAAAAGTTGAGGAATTAATTTTTTTTTTTACTATTTAAAGGGTTAATTAGTTAAGTAGGAATATCTTGGCAATACCATCCTGAATAACAACACATGATATTTTAAAATACAATGGAGTGGCCAATTTGTTTTTCCTTACTATGTTTTGGGGGTTGTTTTTTAGAACTTGGCTAATCAAAGTTGGATGATGCCATTTCATGTTTTTCCAAGAAATAGGAGAAAAGACTTAAGACTAAGAGGATTTATACAGTACTGGTGGGGATCTAGATACCTGAAAATAATGAAGTAAACTGCTGGGGTATGGATGAATATGGCTTAAAACAGGAATGACTAAATGAAATGCACTTTTACATAAAATTGAGCAATAAAAAGGATTTGGATTAATTTTGGACTTAATTTTTTTTTTCTTGTAGAATGTGCTGTAAAGAAGAGTTGTCAATTGTGCACAGAAGATAAGAAAGTAAGTTAAATTTCTTATGAGGAAATTGTTCTGGGATCGTTATAAAGTCACAATTTACAGTTGTCATTTAAAAGATATGCTAAACTTTGTTTTACACAGTTTTTTATAACAAGAATGACTCATAACAGTTATTAAGATCTATTTATGCATTTCAAACCATTCTTTGAGGATCTAGAAATAAACAATGGAGATAATTAAGTACAAACATGTACTTCCTTCTGGAAAATTATGCTTCAAAAAGAAAAGAATTATTTCCTTGAAAAAATTATACTGAAATTTTGGAATGATTTTTGTAAGTAAAGGAAAAGATATATCTTTTGAGATGTGGTGACAGTTTCCTTCCCACTTCTATTTCCTAAAGACGAGAAAGAATGACATACCATTCCTTAACCACTGTGTAGCTGGATTCCTCTTCTTTGATGATTAAATGTCTGAAATCATTGCTCTTCAGTTCAGATTTGGAAGAAAGCAGAAATGCTATAAGTTATGAGGGAAATGGCCACTTTGTGTCACAGACAGGTTTGCAGCAAGCTGCATAAAAACCACTGTAGTCTAACTTGTATTGGATAACTGACAATACCAAAAACAGAAGCTTGAAGTCACTATTTAGAAAAGGGCACACTCTAGTAGTTGGTGTCTCTCATAGTGATCTAGATATACACTCTCTGCCCTGTCTTATCTTCCTCTAAGAAGACAAACGTCTATCACTCGTCTACTTTAATGAGGACCTGGGCTTCTGGCTCATGGCATTCTCCAGCCAGTTCGTACTACCATTACCTTACATGCTTTCCACAGCCAGCGATGACCCAGACATACTCTTTATACAGTACTGGTGGGGATCTAGATACATGACCTGCCTTCCTCAACACTGCCTTCCTCAACCCTTTGTAGTAAGACATCACTTCTGTGGCATCTCTGAACCCTGCACAATCTACATTGGCTTTTACATTGTCACTCACTTATACTATACCTACTCTTTAGCCTCAACAAGACAAGAACATCCTCCAGTCCTTTAACACTCTTCTTTTCCCTTCAGTTTATTGGCCCTCTTCTATAGACTTCCTTCCCTCCTTCATGGCTGTTCACCTGAATGCAATATTCTTCCAGTTTTTGTTGTCGCTAAATGTTTTATAATGGAAATTTTCAAATATACCAATAAAGAAAGCAATATAATAAAACTTTATACCCCAAAGAGCCATCTTGGCCAATTTTTTTTAACGTATGCTCTTCCCCTCTAAATGTATTATTTTGAAGCAAATGATGATATGGATACCATATCATTTTATTTAAAAATATTTAAGCATATATTTCTAATTGATATTTTACTTTAAATACTACAAGTTCATCCACGATCATACCTAAAATTTAATAATCTCATCTTAATCTCATCAGGCACCCAGAAAATAATAAATTTGTCTCGTTGAGTCATTTTTGTTTGTTTGTTTGAATCACATTCGTACATTGCAATTGGCTGATATATACCTTAAGTATCTTTTAATCTATATGTTCCTTCTCCCTTTTTATTTTCTTTTTTGCAACTTACTTGTTGGAGAAACTAGATTGTCCTATTTGGTTTCTCATAGTCTGGATTTTGCTGGTCACATCCTAAAAGGATTTGGATTAATTTTAGACTTAATCCCAAAAGGATTTGGATTAATTTTGGACTTAATCCCAAAATAATTTTGATTAATTTTGGACTTTCATCATGTTCCTCTTTTCCCTGTTCTTTTGTTCTTATAAGCTGATAATTAGATATAAAGGCTTTGTCAGATTCTGTTTAATTTTTTGGTAGGAATGCTTCATGCTGAGAGGCCCTTCATTAGGAGGTAGATAAGATTTTTTGTCTAGCATTTGATGATATTAGCAATGATCCTTGCCTAGATCTATTATTTCCCTGGGAGTTGTAAAAACTACTTCTACTGTAATGGCTTTGATCTCTTTTTTTAAATTTGAAATTTTATTTTTTGTGGGTACATAGTAGGTGTACATATTTATGGGGAACATGAGATGTTTTGATACAGGGATGCGATGCATACACCCTCTTTTTTTAACGGCACTGGACCCACATTCTGCAACTCTGATTGGTCCTTTGGTTCATATTTTCGTTTGCTGTGCATTACTAGCTGATTGCTGCTTGAGCATATTTCATCAACATCTGCATGAATACAGCTACAAAGTCACAATTTCTGGTCTCACCTGAGCCAAAATACTACCTATCACTTACTTTTGGTTAGCAATATTGCCTAAAGTTTCCCACAGCAGCAATTCCCCCATCCCATCAATATCAACAGATGTATTTATCTCCAATGTTATGGAAAAAATTGAGGCCTTAGGTATAAACTTCATTCCCTGACTGATAACATTGCTGTCATTTTTACCCATCATTACCTATTCTTATCCCTCCTTTTAGAGGAAGAATACCTCCTGCACTTCCCCAATACCACTCTTTTGGACTTGAATATGTACATTTTTGAATTGAAACTTGTATCATTTAAATTGTTTTTATGTTCACCTTCCCCTTGTTCTCAGCTCCTTAAGGACAGAGTCCATGTCTTTTTATTCATCTTTGTATCTCTAACACCTCACACATTTCCCACACATGGCAAGCATTCAATAACTATTGAATTAACTCTTGAGCTATTCAAAGAAGGGTAAATTAATTCAGTATACTCTATAATGTAACATGGTAGATAATTTTTTAAAATTTTCTAAATATCATTCATTATGGAAATACTGGGAATATGTGTATTTGAGTGTAATTTTTAAAATATTTCCAGTACCTCATAGAAATGAACTAAGAGATAATTCCACATTGTCAACATAGAATTGGGGGGGTGGAGTCAAGATGGCCGAATAGGAACAGCTCCGGTACGGCTCCCAGTGTGAGAGATGAAGAAGACGGGTGATTTCTGCATTTCCATCTGAGGTACCAGGTTCATCTCACTAGAGAGTGCCAGACAGTGGACGCAGGACATTGGGTGAAGCGCACCGTGCGTGAGCCGAGCAGGGTGAGGCATTGCCTCACTCCGGAAGCACAAGGGGTCAGGGAGTTCCCTTTCCTAGTCAAAGAAAGGGGTGACAGACAGCACCTGGAAAATTGGGTCACTCCCACCCTAATACTGCGCTTTTCCGACGGGCTTAAAAAATGGCACACCAGGAGATTATATCCCGCATCTGGCTCGGAGGGTCCTACACCCTCGGAGTCTCACTGATTGCTAGCACAGCAGTCTGAGATTAAACTGCAAGGCAGCAGCGAGGCTGGGGGAGGGGCACCCGCCATTGCCCAGGCTTGATTGGGTGAACAAAGCAGCCAGGAAGCTCAAACTGGGTGGAGCCCACCACAGCTCAAGGAGGCCTGCCTGCCTCTGTAGGCTCCAACCTAGGGGCAGAGCACAGAAAAATAAAAAGACAGCAGTAACCTCTGCAGACTTAAATGTCCCTGTCTGACAGCTTTGAAGAGAGTAGTGGTTCTCCCAGCATGCAGCTGGAGATCTGAGAACAGGCAGACTGCCTCCTCAAGTGGATCCCTGACCCCCGAGCAGCCTAACTGGGAGGCATCACCCAGTAGGGGCAGACTGACACCTCACATGGCCAGGTACTCCTCTGAGACAAAACTTCCAGAGGAACGATCAGGCAGCAGCATTCGTGGTTCACAAAAATCCTCTGTTCTGCAGCCACCGCTGCTGACACCCAGGCAAACAGAGTCTGGAGTGGACCTCTAGCAAACTCCAACAGACCTGCAGCTGAGGGTCCTGTCTGCTAGAAGGAAAACTAACAAACGGAAAGGACATCTACACCAAAAACCCATCTGTACCTCACCATCATCAAAGACCAAAAATAGATAAAACCACAAAGATGGGGAAAAAACAGAGCAGAAAAACTGGAAACTCTAAAAAGCAGAGTGCCTTTCCTCCTCCAAAGGAACGCAGTTCCTCACCAGCAACGGAACAAAACTGGACGGAGAATGACTTTGACGCGTTGAGAGAAGGCTTCAGACGATCAAGCTACTCCGAGCTACAGGAGGAAATTCAAGCCAAAGGCAAAGAAGTTAAAAACTTTGAAAAAGAATTAGACGAATGTATAACTAGAATAACCAATACAGAGAAGTGCTTAAAGGAGCTGATGGAGCTGAAAGCCAAGGCTCGAGAACTACGTGAAGAATGCAGAAGCCTCAGGAGCCAATGCAATCAACTGGAAGAAGGTGTATCAGCAATGGAAGATGAAATGAATGAAATGAACTGAGAAGGGAAGCCTAGAGAAAAAAGAATAAAAAAAACCAAACAAAGCCTCCAAGAAATATGGGACTATGTGAAAAGACCAAATCTACGTCTGATTGGTGTACCTGAAAGTGATGGGGAGAATGCAACCAAGTTGGAAAACACTCTGCAGCATATTATCCAGGAGAACTTCCCCAATGTAGCAAGGCAGGCCAACATTCAGATTCAGGAAATACAGGGAACGCCACAAAGATACTTCTCGAGAAGAGCAACTCCAAGACACATAATTGTCAGATTCACCAAAGTTGAAATGAAGGAAAAAATGTTAAGAGCAACTAGAGAGAAAGGTCGGGTTACCCACAAAGGGAAGCCCATCAGACTAAAAGTGGATCTCTTGGCAGAAACTCTACAAGCCAGAAGAGAGTGGGGGCCAATATTCAACATTCTTAAAGAAAAGAATTTTCAACCCAGAATTTCGTATCCAGCCAAACTAAGCTTCATAAGTGAAAGAGAAATAAAATACTTTACAGACAAGCAAATGCTGAGAGATTTTGTCACCACCAGGCCTGCCCTAAAAGAGCTCCTGAAGGAAGCACTAAACGTGGAAAGGAACAACCGGTACCAGCCACTGCAAAATCATGCCAAATTGTAAAGACCATTGAGGCTAGGAAGAAACTGCATCAACTAACGAGGAAAATAACCAGCTAACATCATAATGACAGGATCAAATTCACACGTAACAATATTAACTTTAAATGTAAATGGACTAAATGCTCCAATTAAAAGACAGAGACTGGCAAATTGGATAAAGAGTCAAGACCCATCAGTGTGCTGTATTCAGGAAACCCATCTCACATGCAGAGACACACATAGGCTCAAAATAAAAGGAGGGAGGAAGCTCTATCAAGCAAATGGAAAACAAAAAAAGGCAGGGGTTGCAATCCTAGTCTCTGATAAAACAGACTTTAAACCAACAAAGATCAAAAGAGACAAAGGCCATTACATAATGGTAAAGGGATCAATTCAACAAGAAGAACTAACTATCCTAAACATATATGCACCCAACACAGGAGCACCCAGATTCATAAAGCAAGTCCTGAGTGACCTACAAAGAGACTTAGACTCCCACACAATAATAATGGGAGACTTTAACACCCCACTGTCAACATTAGACAGATCCATGAGACAGAAAGTTAACAAGGATACCCAGGAATTGAACTCAGCACTGCACCAAGCAGACCTAATAGACATCTACAGAACTCTCCACCACAAATCAACAGAATATACATTTTTTTCAGCACCACACCACACCTATTCCAAAATTGACCACATAGTTGGAAGTAAAGCTCTCCTCAGCAAATGTAAAAGAACAGAAATTATAACAAACTGTCTCTCAGACCACAGTGAAATCAAATTAGAACTCAGGATTAAGAAACTCACTCAAAACCGCTCAACTACATGGAAACTGAACAACCTGCTCCTGAATGACTACCGGGTACATAACGAAATGAAGGCGGAAATAACGATGTTCTTTGAAACCAGCGAGAACAAAGACACAACATACCAGAATCTCTGGGACATATTCAAAGCAGTGTGTAGGGGAAATTTATAGCACTAAATGCCCACAAGAGAAAGCAGGAAAGATCCAAAATTGACACCCTAACATCACAATTAAAAGAACTAGAAAAGCAAGAGCAAACACATTCAAAAGCTAGCAGAAGGCAAGAAATAACTCAAATCAGAGCAGAACTGAAGGAAATAGAGACACAAAAAACTCTTCAAAAAATTAATGAATCCAGGAGCTGGTTTTTTGAAAAGATCAACAAACTTGATAGACCACTAGCAAGACTAATAAAGAAGAAAAGAGAGAAGAATCAAATAGATGCAATAAAAAATGATAAAGGGGATATCACCACCAATCCCACAGAAATATAAACTACCATTAGAGAATACTACAAACACCTCTATGCAAATAAACTAGAAAATCTAGAAGAAATGGATAAATTCCTGGACACATACACCCTCCCAAGACTAAGCCAGGAAGAAATTGAATCTCTGAATAGTCCAATAACAGGCTCTGAAATTGTGGCAATAATCAAAGCTTACTAACTAAAAAGAGTCCAGGACCAGATGGATTCACAGCCGAATTCTACCAGAGGTACAAGGAGGAACTGGTACCATTCCTTCTGAAACTATTCCAATCAATAGAAAAAGAGGGAATCCTCCCTATCTCATTTTATGAGGCCAGCATCATCCTGATACCAAAGCCTGGCAGAGACACAACCAAAAAAGAATTTTAGACCAATATCCTTGATGAACATTGATGCAAAAATCCTCAATAAAATACTGGCAAACCAAATCCAGCAGCACATCAAAAAGCTTATCCACCATGATCAAGTGGGCTTCATCCCTGGGATGCAAGGCTGGTTCAACATATGCAAATCAATAAATGTAATCCAGCATACAAACAGAACCAAAGACAAAAACCACATGATTATCTCCATAGATGCAGAAAAGGCCTTTGACAAAATTCAACAACCCTTCATGCTAAAAACTCTCAATAAATTAGGTATTGATGGGACATATCTCAAAATCATAAGAGCTATCTATGACAAACCCACAGCCAATATCATACTGAATGGGCAAAAACTGGAAGCAGTCCCTTTGAAAACTGGCACAAGACAGGGATGCCCTCTCTCACCATTCCTATTCAACATAGTGTTGGAAGTTCTGGCCAGGGCAATTAGGCAGGAGAAGGAAATAAAGGGTATTCAATTAGGAAAAGAGGAAGTCAAATAGTCCCTGTTTGCAGATGACATGATTGTATATCTAGAAAACCCCACTGTCTCAGCCCAAAATCTCCTTAAGCTGATAAGCAACTTCAGCAAAGTCTCAGGATACAAAATCAATGTACAAAAATCACAAGCATTCTTATACACCAATAACAGACAAACAGAGAGCCAAAGCACGAGTGAACTCCCATTCACAATTGCTTCAAAGAGAATAAAATACCTAGGAATCCAACTTACAAGAGACATGAAGGACCTCTTCAAGGAGAACTACAAACCACTGCTCAATGAAATAAAAGAGGATACAAACAAATGGAAGAATATTCCATGCTCATGAGTTGGAAGAATCAATATCATGAAAATGGCCATACTGCCCAAGGTAATTTATAGATTCAATGCCATCCTCATCAAGCTACCAATGACTTTCTTCACAGAATTGGAAAAAACTACTTTAAAGTTCATATGGAGCCAAAAAAGAGCCCGTATCGCCAAGTCAATCCTAAGCCAAAAGAACAAAGCTGGAGGTATCACGCTACCTGACTTCAAACTATACTACAAGGCTACAGTAACCAAAACAGCATGGTACTGGTACCACAACAGAGACATAGATCAATGGAACAGAACAGAGCCCTCAGAAATAATGCTGCATATCTACAACTATCTGATCTTTGACAAACCTGACAAAAACAAGCAATGGGAAAAGGATTCCCTATTTAATAAATGGTACTGGGAAAACTGGCTAGCCATATGTAGAAAGCTGAAACTGGATCCCTTCCTTACACCTTATACAAAAATTAATTCAAGATGGATTAAAGACTTACATGTTAGACCTAAAACCATAAAAAGCCTAGAAGAAAACCTAGGCATTACAATTCAGGACATAGGCATGGGCAAGGACTTCGTGTCTAGAACACCAAAAGCGATGGCAACAAAAGCCAAAATTGACAAATGGGATCTAATTAAACTAAAGAGCTTCTGCACAGCAAAAGAAACTACCATCAGAGTGAACAGGCAACCTACAAAATGGGAGAAAATTTTCCCAACCTACTCATCTGATAAAGGGCTAATATCCAGAATCTACAATGAACTCAAACAAATTTACAAGAAAAAAACAAACAACCCTATCAAAAAGTGGGTGAAGGACATGAACAGACACTTCTCAAAAGAAGACATTTATGCAGCCAGAAAACACATGAAAAAATGCTCATCATCACTGGCCCTCAGAGAAATGCAAATCAAAACCACAATGAGATACCATCTCACACCAGTTAGAATGGCCATCATTATAAAGTCAGGAAACAACAGGTGCTGGAGAGGATGTGGAGAAATAGGAACACTTTTACACTGTTGGTGGGACTGTAAACTAATTCAACCATTGTGGAAGTCAGTATGGCGATTCCTCAGGGATCTAGAACTAGAAATATCATTTGACCCAGCCATCCCATTACTGGGTATATACCCAAAGGACTATAAATCATGCTGCTATAAAGACACATGCACACGTATGTTTATTGCGGCACTATTCACAATAGCAAAAACTTGGAACCAACCCAAATGCCCAACAACGATAGACTGGATTAAGAAAAAGTGGCATATATACACCATGGAATACTATGCAGCCATAAAAATGATGAGTTCATGTCCTTTGTAGGGACATGGATGAAACTGGAAAACATCATTCTCAGTAAACTATTGCAAGGACCAAAAACCAAACACTGCATGTTCTCACTCATAGGTAGGAATTGAACAATGAGAACACATGGACACAGGAAGGGGAACATCACACTCCGGGGACTGTTGTGGGGTGGGGGGAGGGGGGAAGGACAGCATTGGGAGATATACCTAATGCTAAATGACGAGTTAATGGGTGCAGCACACCAACATGGCACATGGATACATATGTAACAAACC
Source organism: Hylobates moloch (assembly GCF_009828535.3). Lineage (NCBI taxonomy): Eukaryota > Metazoa > Chordata > Mammalia > Primates > Hylobatidae > Hylobates > Hylobates moloch. The sequence goes on along the minus strand of NW_026652276.1, from coordinate 169,930,137 downwards.
TGCACATTGTGCACATGTACCCTAAAACTTAATGTACAATTTAAAAAAACCCATAGAATTAGGGTATTATCCTTTGGAGAAAGATCCCCTGCCCTCCCAGAAGTTGGAAGGATGCAAAGCTTTCAGTGGTAGTTTCTGCCACCTCCCATACTCCCAGAGAAAGTACCAGAGTTTATAAGATGGTAACTCATGAAGCAACCAAGAATATTTGAGCTCTTTTTGGACTAAAAGGAGGATAAACAGATGTCTTGGTATATTGTGCTACTATATGTCCACTTGTCCGTGGACTTGGAGAAAATATATATATGAACTCCTTTTCATTTCCCCAAATATTCCAATTTGTATGATATATGATACTCTTCTTAACTGTAGGGGAATCTTCCTTAGATTCTATCTGAAACATTTCCTTGTGATTTCATAGTGTAGGACTAGCCTTCCTAGTCCCCCCCCACACACACACAACTCATAAACATAGCATATGAAAAACATATTATATTTTGTTGATATTTTATATTGGAAATAAAATATCAAAAATCAGGCTAACTAAAAAAGGAGAAGCATCTTGTAATCTGTGCTTTTATTGCTATTGAGAGTCATTATGCATCCCTGTTGAATCCTTGGAACGAAAATTCTCAATCATGGTGTCACAATGGTGAGACTTGTCATAAGTACATTTTTTTGCTTTTTGCTAATGAGCATCATAAGACTGTTGCAACTGACTTAAAATCAGGGTAGATTTTAGGTTTTCTCCATAATCACATCTTTCTCACTAATTGTGACCTGATATGGATGGTTGGTTGAGACAAAAAGGAGTCAAGTTATAGCAAGCCCAGTGGGATTTTTGAATCTCCTACAGCCTACTTTATCTATTGCACAGTTCATGGGAAATGACCATTACTCACATGCTTGTAAAATGCATTTATAAATGTCATACCTTACAACCCACAAAGAGATGCCCACTTGGATATTTATTTTTCTGAAAAATTGTTTGTGTGAGTGTGTGTGTTTGTGTGGTAGGGCATGGAGTCTGTGAGAGTGGACAAGGTGATGGATCCGAATCTGGATATGGCAGTGAATATGTGGATATCACCTGTTGGGAGTCCTTCAGCTGGAAAAAATATATGGACAACCAGTATCGTGGATTATTTCCCGTGGCAACTGTTCCCAGCACTTTACCACTGTTGGCATGATCCTCCTTTCAGGGTTTGACTTCCCTTGAGAATTTTAAGACCATCTAGCAGTTTCAAGTTTCCTCGTTTTTCACCTGAACCAATTCAATATCTTTTCCCTTTCATTGACTTTCCCCTTGAGAAGTCTGTTCTCATTTCTGAGGTGAATCCCTTAGTCCTCGCCTCTATCTATGTGTCATACTCGGAAACACATGCACATTCACAAACTCAAAAGCCTTTCTCATTTCCTTGTTCCCTTTATGACAAATCCAGCCTATTTCTGTTCATTGGCTTCCGAGTTCCGACAAAATGGAAAACACAAACAAAACCAAATCTTCTCTTTGTTTCTTTCTAGAAGCTGAAGTACTTATTCTGTGCTTATTCTACCATTGCTTCCATATCACACAGTGTGATTTAATCCTTAGCAACTTGATTCAGAGGTTACAAAAGACTCAATAACCAAATGCAACAACCTTTCAAATTAATCACTCATTCCTTTTGGAAACTTGCTCCTTCCTTGGCGATCTTGGCTTTATACAGGCCCTATTTCTTCCCTCACCATTTTGTTTCCTTTACCAATTCCTCTTCTTCATTTTCCTGAATGAGCACATTCCTAATTCCTAAGGAGCGCATTCCTTCATTTCCTAAATGAGCACATTTCTTCACATTGTGTCCTCACTCTTGTGCCATGTCTTTCATAGTCCTGGTCTCTACCACAACCTGCATATAAAGAAATCCCAAATTCACATCCTTACATCTAGCGACCCCCAATAGTGATGCTCACAGCTGCTTAATTGGCATTTCTTTCTGGATAGTTTTTTTTTTTTTTTTAATCACATCATGCTCAAAATTTCTTTAAGTTTATAATTTTGCCTTCCCCAAAGAAGCTCATGTTCTTTACTTGTTTATTTCTGGTACCAATATCCCATAATTTTAGAAATCATTGGCTTTTTGTTTTCTTTTTTTCCCCCATCTGCTCTCCATTCTTTTGTTTCACCTGGAAAAATCCTGGATTTTCTACACACTCCATCCCCCAACCACTGGCATAATATTAAGCCATTTGCTTTATACAATCTTAAACCACTAAAAATTATTATGTACCTTCCCACTTTCTGCATGTTTTAATTTTAATGATATTTTTATTAAAATAGCAATTGTGATGTCCATATAAACTTAATAAAACAGCTCTACCCTAAAAAGAGTACTATAATTTTCCCATGAAAAAATAATAGCCATCACTCTAAAGCCTTTTAGCTGGCTTCTCAGTTGTCACACTCCAAAGAGGCTGATGGCTTCATATTTACATGGGTTATTTTCCTTAGTTACAAGAAAAAAATCATGTAATTTACCTTAAATTATACATTACCAATTTAGGAATGTTGAATATATTATACTGTTCTTGGGGGCAATGTGAAGTTCTGGTCTTTGATAACTTTTTAAATGTAGTTAAGGTATCAGTCACATATTTTTGTGGTAAGGGACAGAAACCAAACTCAAACTAATTTAATAAAAAGGGGAATTCATTGGCTCACAATATTGGGAAGACCAGGTGTGGCCTTGCCGTCTTGCACAACTGAACCAAAGGATGTCTTTCTCATTTTCCTCTTTTCTTTCATCTCTCAGCTCTGCCTCCCTCTGGGAATTGACTTTATTTTCTCTTGTGGTAAATGGACATTCTGGACATACTGCATACAGCTTGGCAAGGGGCTGACTGCCAGCAGATCTAACCCAATGTCTGTAACTTAAAGAGTTGTAACTCAAAGAAGATTCTGATTGGCCCTATTGGGGTTTTGTGTCTGGTACAGCATTTGTTACTAGGCTACTGCCTGGGTCAAAAGACCACTCCAGTAGTAGGAATAGGGTGAGGGAAAACTGATTGGCAGCCACAGGACCACACAGGGTTTGGGGAAGAGGTCCTCAGTAGAAGACAGTGTGATTATCAGAAAAAGAAGAATGGGGACAAAAAGTAGCAGACAGATTTTAAAAATAAATGACCTCAGTCTACTATTTTTCCCCCTTGATCTTTCAGGACAGGCATATTCTATTTTCTCCATCCATCCCCATATTTTCCTAAAAATGCTCCTGGCAAAATAATGCAACTAAATCTCAACTTCAGTTGGACATACCCAAGGTCACTATCAGCTACTGCTCCCAGCTGTAAGTCTGAAATCTCTGAGAGATGTGCATTACTCTTGATTGTGTTTGAATACAGCTCCACACACTCCTTCAAGCTAGCTATATAATCAGTTAGACCAGCTCTCAAAGACCCACTATTCAATAGAAGAGAGAAAGCAGGATAACAACAGTAAACGCTCCTGTTTAGAAGGAGGATAGTGGCCAATAGTCCCACAATATGTTCCAAGTCTGTAATGCATTGTTGAGTTTCCCTGGCTGGGCGGTGAGTTGTTGGTCACCAGTCTAGCTGCTACCGAAAGAGTCTCTTTTCCATTATTCTCTGAGCCCCAACCAGAGAGAGGCATAGGGGAGATTGTCTCTTCTGGGGACTGCACTTCTTTAGGAGCTCGCCTGCAGTGGACTTGGTTACTGGAGCCTGGGAATCAGCTTAACACTTAAGTGCTCATAGCTCTTAGCTGCAGGTTCAGGTTTTTTTCTGGCAATTCATTTCCCTTAAAACCCTGCTAGATCTTGGACTTGATTCCTAGAGACTCTGAGTACTAATAACCAGGGCCAGAAGTCTCTGTGGGCTGTAATCTTTGAATCTAGACTTTATCTTTGCAGTTCCAGTCTTTCTGCAACTGTCCAGGAGGACAAGGCTCATTCAGTGAAAGTGGCTTCAATCTTAGATTTGATTGAATGGCTTGATTTGACCTTTAGTCTTGTCCAGTGTGAAACAAAAGCTGGCCTTGGTACTCAGGGTACCTGAGTGTCTAAGGGGTGGTTCTTTACATTGGAGTGAATCATTACCTCTGCTGGTCCCAGGATGTACAGCAAGAAGTGATCGGGTGGGGTCTGGGTTCAATCTTACAGGATTGGTTACCAGCACAGAACCATGCTACTTAGGTTAGAATCCAGGCTCCCCTATTTACTAGGTATGTGATCTTATGTATGTCATTTAACTTCTCTGTGCCTTCTTGTTCTCATCTATAAAGTGGACATAATAGTACCTAGATCACCGGGTTGTCATGAGTATGAAGTGAATGGATATATATATATATATAAAGGACTTAGAATATAGTACCTGTCACATGGTAGGCCCTATGTAAGTGACAGCCATTTTTACTGCTTTGTCTTCCTTTTTTTTTTTTTTTTTTTACGTTTCCAGGTTCTTCTGGTTTTACCTCCCATAATGTTTTTCACCCTTATGCCTTGCTTAAGGGACTTAGAATTCCATTTTCCTATTTTTGCATGATTATCTGAGCACCAGTGAGCAGTGTGGGGAGAGGGATGAGGTAAGGCTTGTTGACAGTATCACCAGGGCCACGTGTAACAGAGGAGCAATCCCAAAGGAAAGAGTCGGGATGCAGGCAAGAGGAATGGAAAGAGTGATAGAGATTTTAAAAACCACTTACCTCAGTTCTTATTACTACTTTGTGAAATAATATCTTTGGTTTTGTTTCCTAAACGTATAGTCTGAGAAAGGGGTTCAGGTGCATGTGATTTCTGAGTGACTGCTCTTCAGCAAAAATCCTATGGAGTGAGAGACTCAGGGAAGATAAGCGGCAAGAGCCAAGAAAAGATGAGGTCTTGGCTAAAGCTCACTCTTGGCCTGAATCATGGGCAGCCCTTGGGCAAAAAAAGTCACAAGGTAGAGTTGTCTTTGCCTTGAGGCAAGGATGCCCATTGTTTGGAACCCCATGTCAGTCAGTCACTGGCCTGGGGAAATAGTAAACTTGTGGGCTAGGTGGTCCCCATCGTCGTCCAAGAAGAGGGGAAGCTGTGAGCCACTGGGTGCCAAAACTTTTTGCAGCTGAGGTTTGGATGCATGGGTCTGACAAAGGAGTTCTCAATAAGTTACCAAAGGCATCTACTACAAATAATAATAATAATAATAATAATAATGGCTATTATTTATTGAATACTTATTGAATTAGTACTAAAAACTTCCTGGGATTGTGATTATTATACTTGGATACTACTTTTATTTTTCTCTTTGCAAATATAGTGTGTTTGGTGTAGTGAAGAAAAAGCATGCAAAAAATACTGTTTTCCATATTTCGGATGTCGATTCAGTTCTATATATTGGTTAAACTGTAAAGGTGAGTTGTCCTTATTTAGATTTTTATGTTCTTTATTTCAATTGACTTGCAAATGCTAGTGATTTGCTATATTTGAAGGATTATAAATTATTACATATGCCTTACATATTAAAATATAGCAAGTCCAAACTGCCATGGCACATGTATACCTATGTAACAAACCTGCATGTTCTGCATATGTATCCCAGAACTTTAAGTAAAATAAAAATAAAAATATAACAAGTCCAGGGAAGTTCACTGGTCTTTCCTCCTGATATAGGCTTATTGGTTGTTTGCAACAAGTATTCATTCAAATTAAGTCAACATTCATTTTGATTGGTGGATGCTTTGGCATACCAGTAGCTAAATACTTTAAATTTCCATTTCTAAAATCTCTAGTGTATGATATCCATAACCCACTTAAAGAATGTTTGTATTCTTACGTCGTTTTAGGAATTACAGGATTTTTTTTATAAGCTAGTCCTGGTCTGAGGATATATTGTATCTAGAAATATTGCTATAACAACTTACATTTTTTCAGCTAATGTATTCTACACTGAGAATTGCTATTCGGAATAATGATTCACTAGGACTCAACAAATATTAATCATCAAAGAATCTTTAAGTTATACTGAAATGTTGGGCTTTTGGTATGTTATACAATACTTACCAAGGCAGGCAAACGTATCAGTACCATTTAAGAAGTTTTCTTAAAGAATTGAAACAAAAAGCTTTCTAGGTAAATCCTAGCTATGTGAAAAAACCCAACCTAGAACAACCAGTTGTCTTCTTTTTTCCTTCACTGGAGTAAAAAGATATAAATTTTGCCCTCAAATCTCTGTTTCTTTCAGGTACTATCAGATATATTTAAATCATACATGTTTTTGCCTTATAAAGAAGTTACACTTCGGGTAACTAGTATGAACAGAAACTCTAGTCTCCTATTTCGTGTTTGCCCTTCTAGTTTCATTTTACAACACACTAAGCTAATAAACTACATTGTACTTACTGAGATAAGAAAAAAAGTTTACAAGGGGTAGAAATCTGGTTTTGCAGCAAGCATTGGTTGTCTCTTTGGTAATGGACTGCTGAAATTCAAACAATAAACCATTTCCTGCTATCTAGATATATTTTTAGAGATATAACAGCCTGAGGGATTTGTTGTTTTACCTATTAAGATAGTACCAGAAATGAGTTTAGAGGTAAAATAAAGAAAAATTAAGCCAGTAGCCTAATAGTTCACCAATTTAAAAATCAGTAAATCAAATGTTACCTCCTCTAGCAACCCAGATTATTTTTAAATGTTAGTGATTGTTGTGTTAATGGTAGTTTTATTGGAATATGTAATGTATGTTATTGTATCATTACTTTCAATAATCATTTGTTAAAGAATCACATTGCATGATATTAGAAAAGATGAAAATAGCAGAAATTACTGATGTTCTATTAACTTAAAATATATTTCTTTTCATACATTTCAGTTGACATGTTTGGAATCGTGATGCTTCTACTCATTGCAATATTAATTACAGGATTCGTTTGGTACTGCTGCGCCTGTCACTTTTACCTGCAGGAGTATGCTCATTTTATCCTTATTAAGAATGCACTTTGGGGTAGTATCATTGAAGAGAATACTGAGCTAGTCATCAGGAAATGTTTTGCCTTTTTTATGTAATAAAAATAATATATCCACATGGTAAGGAAGAAAAGTCCAAAAAGTACGGAAATTGTAAAATGAAAAAAAAAAAAGTTTAACTTTCTTATCCCCCACCCCACCTCTAACACTGTCTTCCCAGAAGTAATCCTTTTAGTATGGTTCTATTTGTTGTTCTTCTGTAGTTACCTCCATATATTTGATTTTGATGGTTATGTTTTCTTTTCATGATTTATTAATTTTAGATGTTACCTATTGACCCCCAATCATTAAAGCAGAAAAACTTATCTTGCACTATACACATTTTTTTTTTTTTGCTATTAGTAGGTATTATCATTGTGTTATTTTTGGGTTGTTACTATTTTTTTCATTATTTTTAGTTATTAGATCTTAAGATTACTAATATTTCTCCTGTTGACTTTGAGTAATCAATTTAATTCCTTGTTTCTATATCTCAATCCTTCTCCTGATACACGTAAGAAAATTTGGATCCCTATACTTCCTTCCATTCATCCTCTCTTCCCTCTATCTCCTAAATTCTATAAGCTTTCTCATTAATTTGACCTTGTCAAATGTGTAATATTTACATTCTGTTCTGTGGCTATAATTATATCTTGAAATGCTTACTCTATAATTTGACTCTAAAATTTGTTAACTGCTAAAAAGGATAACACATATTTATACACGATTGTATAAATGTTGTTTAATAAAGAACCAAAGTGGAGTAGGAAATATAATTCTATGACACTAACCTATATTGCTTGAAAAAGAATTATCAGTGCCAAGATCAAATAGATTCTCTTTTCTTACTCTTTATTTCACAAAATCATGCTACATTTCAGCTTACTTCATGTTACTTAATTGTGACTTTCTTATACAGCTTTTGCACTTTCTAGAGTTTTAAATTATCTTCATTATTTCTCGTTAACAAAAACACATGTATCTTTATTCTTATCACTGTGATGATTCATCTTTGTATTTGCTAAAATACATTCATTTTCTTCTTATAAATATTCTTCTTGAAGTCTTCTGACTTCCTGCTTTAACATGCAAAAATTAGCTTCTTTTTACTGCTCTACTGAATTAGGAGAATTTGGGGGTTCCTATACCTCTTTTTAGGGTTGATTTTTTCCTTTTGGTGGAGTACCTCCTCAAGTAAATTTTTCAAAGGGAGTTCACAGAAGGTTTGGAGAGTATTTGCATAGTCCATTACATATCAACAGATTATTTTTCTCTCCTTCATCCCAGTATGATATTATTTTCTTTCTTCAGATTATACACTTTTTATAAGAAGGAACTGTAGATAAGATAGCTGTGTCTCAAAAATAAGATAAATGCACATTTATAGGTGAACCTGTAAGTAAAATGTGCTTATAAAAAGATAAGGTAAGTCACCGTAGTGCTTGCAGAAAAAAAAAGAAAAAAGATAAGGGTTGGTCAATGTTCCATTTGCTTGTTTAGGATCTCAACTTGGTCAAGAACTTTGTATTTTTCTGGTCTTTTCTTTATTGACATACAAAGACAAGTTAGGATAGGATGGAAGGTATTCCTTATTTTTCCCCTCTGAAACAAACATACACATATACACATACAAATCAGAAAGAAGAACCAATAGGGCACATTACATATGTGGCAAGAGGCTGTTTTGTAATTTTTTAAATATATATTTTCTTCTTAGGATCCTGGCTCCTTGTGAGTATCATCACTTTTTTATATAGTATTTATGAGTAAAGTGGCAAATTCTGCCCATAAGAGTAGGGGCCTGAGCAAATATCCATCACTGAAGCTTCTTTTATCCGCATTTTAAATGAAAAACCCTGAAGCCTCTCTGAAAATATGGTCCAACAAATGTACTCAGTTCTGGTTTAACTCTGCTGTATATCCACCATCTCTTCTTTCTGAATTTCTTCAAGAGATCTTCTAGACCTTGTTAATTCAACGAGTGCTGTATTCTGTAGAGGAATTTATCTTCTTAAGGACTTACTGCACTTCATAAACCAAAGATCCTGGTTAGGTTTTAGAGACATGACTTTTTCTTTTAAAAAATACCCTACAATGACCAATGAAATACCAAAATACTTATTAGTACATTTGATCTAATACTATTATTCAGCAGTTATGCTTATAAAAACTAAAGCACTTTAAAAAGTTCCAAATGTTAGAGAATACAAGTGTTCCACTGTCCATGTACTCGATGCCTCCTTGATTGTCATCTATTCTTTTAGCAAATATTTATTGAGTATTTATTATCCACTAAGCAATGTCATTGTCATAGGGATATAACAATAAGCAAGAAAGATCAGGCCCAGTGCTGGCTCACGCCTGTAATCCCAGCACTTTGAGAGACCGAGGTGGGTGGGTCACCTGAGGTCAGGAGTTTGAGACCAGCCTGGCCAACATGGTGAAACCCCGTCTCTACTAAAAATACAAAACTTAGCTGGGCATGGTGGCACGCAGCTGTGGTCCCAGCTACTCAGGAGGCCAAGGCAGGAGAATCGCTTGAATTCGGGAGGCAGAAGTTGCAGTGAGCCGAGATCACACCACTGCACTCCAGCCTGGGTGACATAGCGAGACTCCATCTAAGAAAAAAAAAAAAAAAAAGAAATATCAAACTCTTGCCTTCATGGAGCTTATAGCTTACTAAGGGGACACAGACAAGTAAACAAGCAATTGTTAATTCTATTGCTAGCTTATTGATATTTTAAATTATATTCCATTTATTTTAATTGCTTTTCTTAATTAAATGTTTTAACTCTCCTGGTGGAGGGATAAAAGAAGAATTTGATAAAGCAATAATAAAATATTGCATAAGACCAGGTGCAGTGGCTCACGCCTATAATCCTAACATTTTGGGAGGCCGAAGTGGGTGGATCACTTGAGGCCAGGAGTTCAAGACCAGCCTGGCCAACATGGTGAAACCCTGTCTCTACTAAAAATACAAAAATTAGCTGGGTGTGGTGACAAGTGCCTGTAATCCCAGCTACTTAGGTGGCTGAGGCACAAGAATTGCTTGAACCCAAGAGGTGGAGGTTGCAGTGAGCTGTGATTGTGCCACTGCACTCCAACATGGGTGACAGAGCAAGACTCTGTCTCAAAAATAATTTAAAAATAAAAAAAGTAGTCTAATGAAAAAAAAAGTTCCAACTATAACTTGTACTGTTCTGAAAATAAGCCTAATTCTAAATTCACCATCATTTTGAACAGAAATCGTGCCTATTTTTATGGAAGACGAGAAACAGTTCCTATTCACAACCGCAGTGCTACTGGCAAGTGTTTTCATTTATTTGATGGAATGTCCCAGACTCCTTCAGTAATAGCTTGTTCCCTTGTTCCAAACATCAAAATTAAAGCTTGAGTAGGGGCCGGGTGCAGTGACTCACACCTGTAATCTCAATGCTTTGAAAGGCCAAGGTGGGAGGATTTGCTTGAGGCTAGAAATTCGAGGTTATGGCGAACACCTTGCATTGCATACATATTGCGCCTTTTCATTTCAGCCTGGGCTACAGAGGAAGACCCTGTCTCTGAAAACAACAACAAAAATCAAAGTATAGTAGGACTCATAACAACAGATTTCATTTTTCCCATTTCCATGATACATTTTGGTAACCTCAATAGCTAGACCAGGATTGGTAAAATCACAATATTGATAGAGAAGGGCTAAAATTTTCCAACCCAGTTGGAGATATTCATAGCTTCCCCTGCTACCCCAACTCCCACTCCACAAAAGCAACCGAGCAAAAGATGACCGTTGTCTTCAGGAATTCTTGCAGGCTTTCCCAGATTAATTCACTTCATCTACCTAGTTTCTTGGCTAACCTACTATCCGCTCTCCTCAACTCGATTCTAAACGTTCCCTTATTTACAAAGCTTTCCCTTATCCGGGACTCAAATCTTGGCTTCCTTTGGCTGATCACCCACAGTTCCTGGGCGGGCACTCCCAATCCTCTACCCAGGTCTGGATCCTGAAAACCCAACTGGAGTCAAAATCATGATCCCCCTGTTCATGTAATTGGACTACAAAAAAAATTTACATCATAATAATGTGACTGAGGAAAGAGTACCGCATAGTCCTTTATAATTACTATTAAAAAATAACTTTGCAGGGTGGGGGGGCTTCAGATTATTTTAGTGCTTTGGGCTGCAGGGGCATAATGATAGGGAATGTAGAAAAGCCTGGGACCCATACTTTGAGGTTACAAAATCTGGATGAGAAGCAGGGTAAACCTTTTAGGGTAAGGATGAAATGGTAAGCACATACACACTCTTTTGTCCACTCCTAGACCTTGTTATGTAGAAATTGTTTGGGTGATAATGGGATCATGAAATGTTTCAAAAAGCTATTTTAGTAGGCAAATGCTGCTTCTTCCGAAGGTTGAAATCAAACCAGGGGGCTCCAGAGAATAAGGCTGCATTTCAATTTTTCCCCATCCATTTTAAATTCCACAGCACATTGACCCAGGAAAAACACTGAAAAGAGCACAATGTTAGGTATTTATTTAGTTTAGGTAGACACGGTTATCTTTACACAGATTGAGAATTGTCAGATTCATTGTAGGGAATAAAGTGTAGTCAAATTCACAAGGCAGGATGATTTTTCACCCATGAGAGAGCCCAATGGGAATGCCTATATTAAAGGCTTGAGTAAGTGAAACAGGGTTCTGCAAAAGAAATTGAGAAGAAGATGAAAAAGTGGGAGACTTCAGCGTCATAGACATCAAGAGAAAGGGGTCTGAAGATGGAGGGAGAGAGATTCATGAGTGTCCTCTGGACTTACACATTGGGAGATGATTGGTAAGATGTTTGCATATGGTAGTTTTCAGAGTATTTATGCAAGATGTAGAATAAACAGTCTTCTGACTGTGGAATAGGAAAATATGGAGCCTATAAAATGTTATGTACACTGTGATACTCCTCACCTGTGAACACAGTTATTTTTCAGGATTGGTGGTAATAGTGCCCTTCCTGGTCCACACTTCTTTCCTAGAAAATGAATTCAGAAGATGGTTTGCTGGGATTAGGGATTCATTAAGCATTCATTAAGCATCCACAGCTTTTCTGTCACTGGAGACAACTAGTCTTGTGGTCACCATCAAATATCTGATCTTTTCCTTTTTGTCAATTACAAGTTGATAGTACCTTAAGTCACTTGAGCCCTAAATATTAAAATAGCAACAATATTAAAATCTCAGAAATCTTTTTATTATTCATGAATGTTTCATGTTTAACATTTTAAAAATTACATAAGTTTTTATTGACTTTTCCTAGAAAGAATTTGAAAAGATAAATTTATTTTCTCTTCTCATAGTATATGATGAATAGATAATTGAAAAGACATCTTCCAGAAAGAGCAGAAGGAAGTTTCTTCAATGGTAAGGTTTCAAATTATATTGCGTGAATTTTCTGCATGCCGTTTTCTCCGTTCTATTAAGCCACTTTTCAGGAATATAATTAGAATTATTCAGAAAGAAAATGGAAATCAAATCTGTAAAATGTAGGCAGATTTTCAATGCCCAAAACATGTAATAGAAGGCAGCAGAAGGCCAGGCACAGTGGCTGATCTCTTCAATCCCAGCACTTTGGGAGGCGGAAGAGGGAGGATCACCTGAGGCCAGGAGTTCGAGACTAGCCCGGACAATACAGCGAGATTCCATGTCTACAAAAAAATTTAAAAGTTAGCCAGTGTGGTGCCTCACACCTGCGGTCCTAACTACTTTGTAGGCCAAGGTGAGATCACTTAAGCTCAGTTCAAGACCAGCCTGGGCAACATAGCAAGACCCCATCACTACAAACAATAAAAAAATTAACTGGGCATGGTTGCATGTGCCTGTAGTCCCAGCTCCTCAGGAGGCTGAGGTGGGAGGATTGCTTGAGCTCAAGAGTTGGAGGTTGTAGTGAGTTATGATTGTGCTACTGCATTTCAGCCTGGGTGACAAAGAGACCCCCATCAACCCCACCCCGCCCAACCCCTGCCATGAAAAGGGAAGGCAGCAGAAAGTGGAGATATAACAGTTCAGGCTGGCTTTGTTGAAATCTGGGCTTTCCATTTACTAAGTATGCCACGTTAGACAACTAACTTAATCTGTTTGTGCCTTAGTTCCTAATTTGTTAATATTACCTAAAAACAGTGACTAAATTATTGTTTTGGTGACTTTGAGGACAAAATGAGATTTTACAGCTAAAATTTCTAGAACTACCCCGACACTCAGTAAGTCCTTAATAAGTGTCAATTGTTACTACTGTAACCCCACATGGTTTTGCCAAACACGTCATAAGACTTAGCTAATCTTTATTACTATATTATAACCATAAAATGGTAGCAGTAGGTTCTTACCTATCAGTAATCACCTTGAATGTAAATAGGTTAAATTCTCCAATGAAAAAAAGGGGCTGAATGGATTAAAAAATAAGATCCAACTTTTATGCTGCCTGTAGGAGACTCTCTTCATCATCTTTAAGGACACACATAAACTGAGAGTGAAGAGATGGAAGAAGATATTCAACACAAATTGAAACCAAAAGAGAGCAGGGGTAGCTATACCTATATCAAACAAAATAGACTTTAAGTCCAAAACTATAAAAAGAGACAAAGGATGTCATTATATAATGAAAACTACACCAACACAATTTATTGTGAAAGCCTTTTTTACACCAGTAATATAAGATGAAACTTTTTTCATAAATTTCTATTCACATTTGAGTATATTTTTGTGCATCTTTTCGCTGCTATTGTTCTATCTGGATAATAGTTTCCTAATACCATAATGTTTTAATTATGGAGGATATATAAGCTATTTTAATATCTGGTAATGGTATTTAACTTCTCTCCACCTCTTATTACTCTTTCTGTTTCCTTTTAAAAAATTTTTTTAAATTTTCATTTCTTTGAGACAGGGTCTTGCTCTGTCAGCCAGGCTGGGGTGCAGTGGCATGATCATGGCTCACTGTAGCCCCCACCTCCTGGGCTCAACTGATCCTCTGGCCTAAGCCTCTCAAGTATCCACGCCTACAGATGCTCACTACTATGACTGGCTAACTTTTGTGATTTTTGTAGAGATGGGATTTCACTATATTGCCCAGGCTGGTCTCGAACCCCTGGGCTCAAGCAATCCACCCACCTCAGCATCCCAAAGTGCTGGAATTACAGGCATGAGCCACTGCACATGGCCCTTTTTAACAATTTTTAAGTTTAAGCAGAATAAAGATGAGTTATTTATTTTAACTTGTGCCAATGCTAGGAATTTCACTAAATTAAACATTTGGCTCTGGAAAAGATAATGAGTCTAGAGCTTGCAGAGGTACTGCATGCAATGGAAATTCACAAATCTACTATAGTTTTGTTTGATTTGTTTCATCTTAGTTTCCTTTCTCCTCTTTCTTTCTCTTTTAAGTTTTTGTCTTCTTACGTGTCCTTGTTTTCCAACTTTTGTACCAGAACATTTCATTTTGAATCAAGATGCTATTGTAGGGGGACAGTGTAACTGCAGAACAGCATTCACTCTACAGTTGGCCATATAATAATCATATAAAGACTTTTAAATGCATAATGTAAAAAGGTACAATTTTAAATGCTTTTTGATCGGTGTTCTTTATTTTTTTATTATTATTTTTATTTTTTTGAGACAGAGGCTTGCTCTGTTGCCGAGGCTGGAGTGCAATGGCCTGATCTTGGCTCACTGCAACTTCTGCCTCCCGGGTTCAAGCGATCCTCCTGCCTCAGGCTCCAGAGTAGCTGGAACTACAGGCGCGTGCAAGCACTCCTGGCTAATTTTTGTGTTTTTAGTGGAAACGGGTTTCATCATGTTGGCCAGGCTGGTCTTGAACTCCTCACCTCAAGTGATCCGCGTGCCTCAGCCTCCCAAAATGCTAGGATTACAGGCATGAGCCACTGCACGTGGCCAGTGTTCTTTTAAAAATAAAACTGTAAAACATTAAAAACAATTAGTCCTCACTGGGTGCAGTGGCTCAGGCCTATAATCCCAGCACTTTGGAAGGCCAAGGGGGGCAGATCACTTGAGATCAGGAGTTCAAGACTAGCCTGGGCAGCATGGTGAAACCCCGTCTCTACTAAAAGTCAAAAAATTATCCAGACTTGGTGGCGTGCGCCTGTAGTCCCAGCTACTCAGAGGCTGAGATGGGAGGATCACCTGAGCCTGGGGAGGTCGAGGCTGTGGTGAGCTAAGATTGTGCCACTGTACTCCAGCCTGGGCGACAGAGGGAGACTCTGTCTCAGAAACAAACAAACAAAACAAACAATTCATCTTGATAATCCAAAACTACCTTCTATAAAGGAATATTTTGAAAGGTTAGAATAAGGCATTGAAACACACTAGCACAAATTATAAATTTAAAGAATAGATGGTTAACTCTATTGTGAGAAAAGGAATTGATTCAGGAATGTGAGGAAACAAGACAGTGAGGAGGAAGGAATAAAGAGCTAGAAAGACTGGGTTTGGAGGAGAATGGGATGAGAGAAAGAGTTTGAAGAGAACAGCTGTTTTAAGTTGGGATCCCCAAGAACTCGGCTCCAAGGCAGAGACTTGCCTGCAGGAGTTAATTGGGGAATTCCCTCAGGAGTAACACATGTAAGGGACTGACAGAAGCAGACTTGGGTAGAAGGAACAGTTAAAGTGTCATGTAGTCACAAAGGAGGCCTCAGTCAATCTTATGGGGCACTCTGGAACTGGGATTTCCTTTTAGAATTGTCCCAGATTATGGCTCAAATCCCAATATCAACCATCATTAGATGTGGGAGGCCCTCCAAAAGGAGATTTAACCTCAAGTGAGGTGGCTGGCTGCACTGGCTAGGGCAGTTTCCAAAGACGGCCTGGTGTCTGGAGGTATGAGTACCTTGTTCCTGAAAGGAATATCTGTGCAGCACACCATAGCATTCACCACAACATCTGTCATTGATTTAGGGGAATATTGAGAGTAATAATTCTGGGAAGATAGGATTTCGAAATGTTCAATTATTCATTAACAGCATACTCCTCCTTTACCTCGTTAGCATTTTCTTTAGACCCTAAGTAAACATTTAAATTTATTTCAATTATATATTTTCATTGTTTTGGAATTGATTTTACTTTGGATTGACCCAAAGCAGAGACTGTGCCACATATGACCACTTTTAAATTCAGGTTATGCCACATATGACCACTTTTAAATTCAGGTTAAGTGAATTTTGGAATGAAATTAACTGTGATAGTAACTGAAAAAGGAAAGATACATAAACATAATATTTACTAGAAAAAGGAGATACAGGCAGGTTTGGTTCCAGAATGCCACAATACAGCAAATATCACATTAAAGCCAGTCACACATTTTTTTTCCAGTGCATATAAAAATTATGTTTACACTATACTGTAGTCTATTAAGTGTACAATAGTATTATGTCTAAAAAACAATGTACATACCTTTATTAAAATACATGGCCAGACATAGTAGCTTACACCTGTAATCCCAGAACTTTTGGAAGCGAGGCGGGAGGGTCATTTGAGACCAGGAGTTTGAGACCAGCCTGTGCAACATAGCAAGACCTCATTTCTACAGAAACATTTAAAAAATTAGCCAGACATGGCGGTGTGCACCTGTGGTACTAGCTACTTGGGAGGCTGGGGTGAGAGGATCACTTGAGCCCAGGAGTTTGAGGCTGCAGTGAGCTCTGATGCTCCACAACACTACAGCCTGGGTATCACAGTGAGACCTTGTCTCAAGAAACCCCCACAAAACTTTATTGTTAAAAAATGCTAACAATCATCTGAACATTCAGAAAGTCACAACATTTTTTCTAGTGAGGGTCTTCCCTTGATGTTGATGGTTGCTGCCTGATCAGAGTGGTGGTTGCTGAAGTTTGGGTTTGCTGTGGCAATGAGGTTTGCCACATGATTCATTCTTCCTTTCATGAAGGATTTCTTTGCAGCATGTGATGCTGTTTGATAGCATTTTACCCACAGTAAAACTTCTTTCAAAATTGTAATCAATTCTCTCACACCATGTTGGTTTATCAATTACATTTATGTAATATTCTAAACCCTTTGTAATCATTTCAACAATCACAGCATCTTCACCAGAAGTAGATTCCATTTCAAGAAACTACTTTCTTTGCTCATCCATAACAAGCGGCTCCTCATCCATTCAAGTTTTATCATGTGATGGCAGCAATTCAGTCACATCTTCAGGCTCCACTTCAAATTCTAATCTCTTGCTATTTCCACCACATCTGCAGTGACTTCTTCCAGTGAAGTCCTTCTCTCCAAGTGATCCTCTCACCTCAAATGATCCTCAAGTGATCCTCCCACCACAGCTTCCCAAGTAGCTGGGATTACAGGCATGTGCCACCACATTAGTCTTCACTGAAGTCTTGAACCTTTTCAAAGTCATCCATTAGAGTTGGAATAAACTTCTTCCAAACTCCTGTTAATGTTGATATTTTGATGTCCTCCCATGAATCATGAATGTTTTTAATGGCATCTATAATGGTGGATTCTTTCCAGAAGGTTTTCAATTTACTTTACCCAGCTCCATCAGAGGAATCACTACTTACGACAACTATAGCCTTAGGAAATGTATTTCTTAAATAAGACTTGAAAGTGAAAATGACTTCTTCATCCATGGGCTGCAGAATGGATGTTGTCTTAGCAGGCATGAAAACATTATTAATCTTTGTGTATGTCTCCATCAGAACTCTTGAGTGACCAAGCGCATTGTCAATGAGCGTTAACATTTTGAAAGGAATCTTTTTTCTGAGCAGTAAGCCTCAACAGTGGGCTTAATATATTCAGTGAGCCATTCTGTAAACAGATGTGCTATCATCTAGGCTTTGGCATTCCATTTATAGAGTGCGGGCAAGTAGATTTAGCATAATTCTTAAGGGTCCTTAGATTTTTGGAATAGTAAGTGAGCATTGGCTTCAACTTAAAGTCACGAGTTCCATTACCCCTAACAAGAAAATCAGCCTGTCCTTTTGAAGTTTTGAAGCCAGGCATTGACTTTTTCCTCTCTGGCCATGATAGTCCTGGATGGCATCTTTTTCCAACAGACGGGTGCTTTGTCTGTATTGAGAATCTATTTTCTAGTGTAGCCACCTTCATCAATGATCTAGGTAGATCTTCTGAAAAACTTGCTACGGCTTCTACATTAGCACTTGCTGCTTCACCTTGCACTTTTGTGTTATGGAGATGGCTTCTTTCCTTCAACTTTGTGAACCAGTCTCTGCTAGATTCCAACGTTTCTTCTGCAGCTTCCTTGCCTCTCTCAGCCTTCATAGAATTGAAGAGAGTTAGGGCCTTGCTCTGTATTAGACTTTGACTTAAAGGAATTTTGTGGCTGGTTTGATCTTCCATCAGACTACTAAAACTTTTTCCATATCAGCAATAAGGCTATTTTGCTCTTTCATCATTTTTGGGTTCACTGGAATAGCAATTTTAATTTCCTTCAAGGATTTTTTCCTTTGCATTTACAATTTGGCTGTTTGGCACAAGAGGCCCAGCTTTCAGCCTATCTTGGCTTTTGGCATGCCTTCCTCACTAAGTTTAATCATTTCTAGCTTTTGATTGAAAGTGAGAGATGTGCAACTCTTCCTTTCACTTGAACACTTAGAGGTCATTGTCAGGTTATTAACTGGCCTCATTTCAATATTGCTGTGTCTCCCTGAACAGGGAGGCCTGAGAAGAGAAAGATGGGGGAACGGCCAGTCAGTGGAGAAGTCAGAACAAATACAACATGTATTGATTAAGTCCACTGTCTCCTATGGGTGCGGTTTGTGGCACCCCCATAACAATTACAATAGTAACATCAAAGATCACCATCATGGATAACCGTAACAGATATAACAATAATGAACAACTTTGAAATATTGTGAGGATTACCAAAATGTGATACAGAGACACAAAGTGAGCACATACTATAGGAAAAATGGTGCCGACACATTTGCCTGACACCAAGTTGCCATAAACCTTAAATTTGTAAAAAGCACAATATTTGTGAGGTACGCTAAAGTGAAGTGCAATAAAACAAGATATGCCTATAATTGAAAAATGGGGTAGTTTGGTGAAGTAGAAAAAAAGCACATCTGCCGGGCATGGTGACTCAAACCTGTAATCCCAGCATTTTGGGAGGCTGAGGCAGGTGGATCACAAGGTCAGGAGTTCAAGAGCAACCTGGCCAAGATAGTGAAACCCTATCTGTACTAAAAATACAAAATAAATAGCTGGGCATGGTGGTGGGTGCCTGTAATCTCAGCTACTCAGGAGGCTGAAGCAGAGAATTGCTTGAACCTTGGAAGCGGAGATTGCAGTGAGCCAAGATCACGCCACTGCACTCCAGCCTGGGCGACAGAGTGAGACTCCATCTCAAGAGAAAAAAAAAAAAGCAGATTTAATGGGACAGAGTGGGATAGAGTAGAAGGTTATATCAGAGAGTATAATTTTCACCTAGAACAGTAAGAGATAAGTTTAAATCAGGGATTGGCAAACTTTCTTTATAAAGGTCCAGGTAGTAAATATTTTAGGCTTTTGGGGCCTCATAATCCCTGTCACAACTACTTTGCTGTTGTGGTGTGAAAACAGCTATAGACCACACATAAATGAATGTATGTGGCTGTGGTTCAATAAATTTTTATTTACAAAAACATGCAGAGAGCCAGATTTGGTCTGGGAGTCATAGTTTGTGGACCTGTTGGTTTAGATGATCAGAAAGATCACTGAATGGCTTGGAAGGGTCTACCTAACTTGTTTCACTGACTTGCAACAGATTCTTAAAAGATATCAGATAAAACAGCCAAAAGAAGATACAAAGGGAAAGCTAGAATAAAGTAGCCCTATGAAACCCACAACCCCATCACTTTTGTCTCATGGCTGATTATGTGTGCACAGTCTTCCTTTTCATGATTTATTAATCTTGTCATGCTTGACATTTATATTCTTACTTCAGAAATACTCAGGGTTGTTTGTTTGCTTGGTAGAAACAACAATTAATCCAACAAACATAAGCCACACTAATAAATCCCACATGGTTTGGCCACACACATCATAAGACTTAGCTAATCTCATGCTAGCAGCAACCCAAAAGGAAAAGATTTGACTTCTGAAACACATGTGGCAGGGAGAGGGGTCTCTCCAGTTAATTTGTGTGTTTTTGACAAATCTTTTACACTCTATGCTTCATTATGCACCTATTCAATAAGAACACATTTGATAGTTTTCCAGTTTTGAAATCTATGTGATAACTTTTAACCATATTTGAAAAGGGTATTCAATGCCTTTTCAGAAAAAGGCAATAATATTTTCTACATCCAACTTGCTGGCCAGCCAAATCCACAAACATGGATGTTAGTAGGGAAAGCTTTTGTTGGATTGCAGGTGAGATGAGATGATTCTTAACCATCATGATTGTACAACCAGTAGGAATTTACTCTGACATTTTGTTTACTTTTACGATTTGGACGCCCAAATAATTAAAAAGGTAGAATTAAAGAGAAGCCTTTATGTCTCTCGGCTGTCTTTTGGTAAACATATGGTGTTAAATTACATATTAAGCAGGCCAGAGCCTAATGAGCAAATTGTGACTGAAAATCATAGAGAAAGACTTAACCTACTGTTTCCTTCTGGTAGGGGAGAGTGTCAGTTAAGAGTGAGTATGAGTGGCAGAATGACAATAGCTTTGTTAACCGCACTGTAGATTACATGATTGTTGCCTGAAATGTCAGTTCCTGGTTGGCTGTAAGAAAATGCCTGTTTCTCATTTCACTCACCAGCTTTTCTCCCTTCATTTAAATGGTAATTACACACTTACAATGCACTGCAAGTATCTCTACTTTTACTGAGTCCTCTGGGAGCTCTAGAAACCCTAGCACTTTCATAATGAGGGATACTTTTTTGGAGTTATTTTTTTGCTTGGGAAGATTTTGATTCTATTAAATTTTTTTTCTATTTTCACTTGCACTTTTTTTTCACTGAAAACCAATACAATTTTTTCCAACTAAATAGGGAGCACTGGTAAAATTGAATAATGATATTCAAGTCATGTAATTTTCAATTACATTTATATCTTAAGTATTTTAATTATGTTGGTAGTTACTGCATACATGCCAGTTTGGTATCAAGTGCTATTTTCTCATAAATAAGTCAGATTAATTTCCATTAATATTTCTCCCATTTTTTCCCTTTTAAAAATTGTATTCTCAGGCTGGGCTTGGGGACTCACACCTGTAATCCCAGCACTTTGGGAGGCCAACAAGGGAGGACTACTTGAGCTCAGAAGTTCAAAACCAGTCTGAGCAACACGATGAGACCTTGTCTCTACTAAAAAAAATTTTTTTTAATTAGCTGGGTGTGGTAGCATGCACCTATAGTCCTAGCTACTTGGGAGGCTGAGGCAGGAGGATGGCTTGAGCTGAAGAGATGAAGGCTGCAGTGAGCTATGATTATGCCACTGTACTCTAGCCTGGGTGACAGAGTGAGACCCTGTCTCAAAAAAAGTTATATTCTTATTTTGTTTTAAAATCTAATGGGTAATTTGAATCCTTCATCTTTCCTTTTTTCCTTCTGCTTTGTGTGCATTGCATTAAGTTCAAGATTCATTTTGGTATTCTGTATCAGTAACTACTTATTTCTCTTGTGTGGTATTTTTTACTGATCTTATAGAAGTTTCAGGCAAAACTTAATGGTCTGGTGAAATTAACAATGACCAGTATGAAATATGGATCCCTCGATATATTCCTGACCTATTGTTTGTATAAACAATTTTTATTCTTTCAATATCAAGATCACTTTGATGTAAAACTTCATCAAATTCTTGGGAGGACCAGCACTTTTTTTTTGCGAAGTTAGTTATAATAATTAGGCAGTCAATGTATAAAGACAAAAGGTGATCAAAATACAGTATAGGGATAACATTTTTTTCTGTAAGTGATGATTTCTGTGAAAAGCTATCTAAATAAAATAAAACCACATAAATGAAACCCTGATAATAGTAAGGGCAATGCATTTTTCTCAAGGGACTTCTCCTAAAATGTGACAAGCAGTTTTGAGGAATAGGGGTGGAGTGGGCAGGAGGCTTCTGGAGTTAGGCTCAAAGTTGCATCTGGAGTTTACTAGCTGTGAAACCTAAGGTAAATTGTTTAACATCTCTGAGACTTGATTTCCTCATCTGGAATACAGGAAAAATAATAAGCATTTTTCAAGGAAGCTTAGGAATAATTTAGGAAAAACTCCTAGAATATAATACATAATCACTAAATGGTGATTCTTGGGCTCTCGGGCAAGGGAAGGAGCCAGGCAAGATAGGGCCATGAAGTAGAAGGAGCTCAAGCTCAGGGCCAGAAATATCTTGGATTCTCATCTCTGCCCCAACAGTTTTTCACTAACACTAAGCAAATTATTTAAATTACTTAAGTATTCCTGTATAAAAGGAAACAATGCTACAAAAGTTGTGTGAGATGTAATTTAAATACTATGTATAAAGCACTTTTTATAGTACCTGACACATAGTAGATGCTCAATAAATGGTTATATTATTACCTATTATGAGCCTATTATGTCACTGTAATTCTAGAGGCCCTGTGAGAACATAAACAGGAACTTTGCAGGGTACCATAAGGCACTTGAGATATTTCAAGGAAGACAAGCCCTTGAGAGTATAAGTTTAGATACTATAAAATATCAGACTGGGTGCAATAGCTCACACCTGTAATCCCAGTACTTTGGGAGGCCGAGGCGGGTGGATAGCCTGAGCTCAGGAGTTCAAGACCAGCCTGGACACCATGGTGAAACCCTGTCTCTACCAAAAAATACAAAAAAAAAAAAAAAAATTAGCCAGGCATGGTGGTGGTGCATGCCTGTAGTCTCAGTGACTCAGGAGGCTGAGGTGGGACAATTGCTTCAGCACAAGAGGCAGAGGTTGCAGTGAGCTGAGATTGTGCCATTGCCTCCAGTCTGGGCGTCTCAAAAAAAAAAAAAAAAAGAAAAGAAAAAATATTTCTACAGTAAGTTCCATGTTAGGCACCTAAGAGTTGAGTTAAAGCCTAAGAACTCATGTAGTACATGGAGATCAAATAAAGCTTAATGGAGGTATCATGGTCTCCACTGACTTCAGGAAGGACGGCTTTAAACATGAAGGTGAAAAAGCACAGATTATACCTGAGAAATAGTAAATAAATTCCACTGTTCACTTACAGTATAAGGAACAGGTAAGGTGAGAACGTAACTGCTGACACTTATTGGGCATTTATAATATTCTGGGCACTGTTCTAAGAACTTTACATGTGTTAACTCGTTGAAACCTTACAACAATCCCTTGAGGTAAATCCTAACATTAGCCATACTTTAAGACAAGGAAACTAAGCCTTTGTATTGCCTTTATGTGAGATAGACAATGGTGCCACTTATTTTGAGCCTGTAGAAGCCCTGTGCTGAAACATAGCATGGTGAATGGTATGTGGACTATGCTTCCACGCTCACTCATCCCTCAGCCAGCCTTGTGTCGGGACCCTCAGCCTAGACAGGTGTGCGCAGTGGCCCTGCTCAATGTCGCACAGGTGAGGTGAGCAATCTGGCTTCAGAGGCTGAGCTTTCAATCCTGACACTGTGATGAGAAAGGCACTTGGGCTTTATTTGTGGGGAATCTTGAAATCTCCACGTAGGGATATGGACTTTATTTTAAAGGTGACGTGGAAATATAGCCTTTATTTTGAAGGAATGTGAAGGCTTTTTTTTTTTTGGAGGGGCGGACAATAGCATAATCAGATTTGTAAGGAAACATACCTTGATGGTGTTACTGGGGGGATGGGGAAGTGGTTGGGTGGGTGGTTTAAAGAAGGAAAGATTCAGGCAGGAAAACCAGTCAGGAGGAGAGTGCTAGGCATTAAAGCGAGCACAGATGAAAGCCCAAACAAGGGTGGTAGCACTGGAAACTGGGAAGAAGTGACAGACTTGGATGACATTCAAGTTAGAATTGGCAAGTCCTGGTGATCATTTAGAAGTCGGGAGTGAAAAAGCATCCCTGGAAGAGACTCCAAAGTCTCCACTGTGAGTGGCTGGAAGATAGGGATGCTGTTAATATAAAGGAGGAAAACAGGAGGAAGGGCAAGAAAGTTTTGGTGAGAAGGATGAAGTCTGCATGTTGAATTTGTAGTGATAGCAAGACATGCGTGTAGTAACTCCAACCAGAAGTTGGAATTGTGAATCTGGAGCTGGAGATATTTGTGCTGGAGACCTAGTGAGGAAACAGTCTACAAACATGAAGCCAGGGGTGTGGGTGAGAGTGACTGTGGAGTGGACCCTTCAAGATAGCCTTAATATAAAGTGTGGATAGAAGTTGTGATTTCCCCCAAGAAGCTGGAGGCGGGGACTCACGGGGCAAGTGGGCTGGGACACACAGTGCTGAGGTGCAGTATGAGGGTGGTCAGGAGCACCAAATGCAGAGTGCAAGCAAACATTGTTCATATGCATAACCTATTAATATTTGTAAACTATAGTAATGCTATTAAAATCTTAGGATGTTTCAAGGTACTAAGAAGCACTTCACTAAATAATAGGTCCTATGGTAGCTGAAAATAGATCGTAGCTTTCCAAAGTGCCTTGAATTGCAGGATGCATTTTACATACTAAGAGAAGAATCATATACCATAAATGTTTTTTTTTACAAGATAGTGGCTACCTGGAGCATCATGTGGAGACATCATCTGGGCAATGAATGCCCAGGCTCAGTGGGAAGGAGCACTGGGATCTGTAGCAATATCTGCCCTGTGTGGAAGGGTGGGGACCACTGTGCCTAAATTGGCTTTCCCTCAATTAAATGCTTTCCAAGGTACTGTTAAAATTAAATTTCTATGATTGTCAGTGCCTAGTTTATCACACATATTTACATATTATCCGAAAAGAAAAAACAAAAGAAAAAAGTGCAAATTGACTCCTTATAATTTTGTGGTAGCACAGCTGTGCAGTAGCCTAGATTTATGAAATGATACTAAATGTCAGGCTCTCTAGAGTGAATGAATGGAAAAAATGATATGCCTTCAATAGGATAAATAAGGGAGAATCACATACACACCTTTAACTCAGCCGTTTCCTAATACGAGCTTTATTTGTGTGTGTGTGTGCACGCGCATGCATGCATGTATGTTTGTCTGTATCTGTGTGTGTGTCTTCAGTTGTTTGGGACTTTGGATAAATATTCTAATGGAAGTATGGTAGGAATGTGTGAAGAAAATTGAAGGTAATTGCTTCTTACTGAAAGAGGAAGAAAAGTTTTTGAAGTTTCTCCAGTTCAAGGACTTTTATTATAGAAAGCCACAGGCAGGCAATGTAAAAAAGCAAATGCTGTGTGGAATTACTCACCGACGAGATGGTAACCGTATCAATAAAGTTTTGGAGGAGACTTTCCACTGTTCTATGTAAATAGCTGTGTTGCAGCTTTTGCTGAGTACTCATTATCGTAGAAATTTACTGTTTTTAGTCTTGAAAATGTGGTGCTTAAAAACTTGGAAAATACCACTGTAATTAAATATCTATTGGAGTTAACTTTGGAATACCGTAATTTTGTTTTGCAGACATTGGAGCTAGAATCTTTTGTATTTCTTCTATTTACTCTGTTGTCAGAACTTACGCCAGTCATCATCTCTGTGACAATACAAGCCCCTTGAGGGCAAGGACAGTATTTTTTTTTTTTTTAATCACTGTGCCATTGGCACCACCTGGTATAGTGTCTGGCCTCTCTTTAGTCTCCTCTAACTTTTCTTCTTCTTGTCCACTGATGTTTTCAAGAGTCAACTTTCATAACCCCTCTTATGAAAGTGTAAGATATGGTGCCTGCCATCAAAAAACTTAAAATCTAGTTGCTGAGAAGATAGCCCCCAGAAACAGATAATAAACAAGTGTTACTAATAACTTAGAGAACAGATATACTGTAATTTTCACAGTAATTTTTAAACCTTGATTGCATCTTTATTCCCTTTTCAGCCACAGCTAAATTCCTTAGTGATATAGGAAAGGACCTTCACAATTTGGGCTTAAGAGATAGAACAATGGATAATGACCCCACCATTACTATTTTCTGTGCACAGTTAATATCTCTTTTTCCTGTATGGTTGGTCTCACCATTTTCTTTCTGATAAGAGGCTCTTGCACCAATGCCAGGTATTTATTTATAATGTAGTTGAAACTCTTAACTTTTTTTCAAATCTTATTTCCACTGCCATCTCCAAACAATTTTTGCTGGTTTTCCTTAAGCACATGTTGTCTCTTTCCTTTTGAATTGTCAGCTCGCTTTACTTTTCCCTCTCTCCTCATACTCGTCTTAAGAGGGAAATTGTGTTTTACTCAATAGAGTATAGAATCCCAGCTCTATCACTTACTGTTTGTGATATCTTGGGCATATTATTAACCTCTCTATGTCTCGGTTTCTTCAGCTGTAAAATAGGGATTAAAAATAATTGGTTGTTCACATAGTTGTGATACAATGAGATAACATATTGCTACGGATCACTGTGCTCCTTCCGCTCAGCCTGGGCATTGCTCAGAATACGTCTCTATATGATACTTTGCACATAATAAACACTCAGTACATTGCAGCTGCAATAGCAGCACCTTATAGTTCTTGACATACAGTCGTTGTACATGTTGACTTGAATAGTAATGATAACATTGAGTAAGTGATAAGATTATTTTTCTCTGGATCAGATAAGAATAAAGGGAGTCAGAAAAAGATAGCTCCAAGTAGAATGGAGTTGCTTAAATAAACATTTATTGAGCTTTTGCCTTGTGCTAGGCATTGGGAATATAAGTTGTACAACACAGGCAATGCTGTCTGCCCTTGTGGAGATTATGTTCCCAGGTGGATACAAAAAAAACAGTGAAGAGCAAAGCCAATAATTTAAAATTGTGGCACTGCTGGGAAGAAAAGAAGGGACTAAAATTAGGGGAATTAAGGGTGGAGAGTGTACTTGCGATAAATAGGAAAGGCCTATTTATTGAAGGAGTAGGGTTTCAGCAAAGACCAAAATGGAATAAGGAGTCAGCTAGAAGACAAGTGGGAGAAGAGATGAACCGGGTGGAGGCTCCAAGGTGAGACAGAGCTTGGGGTGTTAGAGAAACTGGAAGTTCTTTGCGGCTATAGAAATATGCAGGGATAAGATTATGTCAGGATTTATTGGCCATTATAAAGAGTTGGGGTTGCAGTAGACTGACTGAGAGGTGTGATGTTCAGCTGAGCTTAAGACTATAAAAATGTAGAGAAATATTTGGAAGTAGACATTTGAGATGGAAGAGCAAAGACATGGGGTTGTGACTAATAATGGTGTCAAGGAAGACAAGAAATAGTCTGTTGAAGTGGAGGAGTTGCTTTGGGGAATAAGAGAAACAATTGTCTTTTGGACGATATTATTCTACAGAACAGCTGCTGTTTTACAGTAACACACTTTGACAGGACTTTTTTCTTAGCAGATGAAAAGTTGAACTGATGTGGTGATCTTTTGGAATAGATGGTTGCTTTACTGCCAAGTTGAACCCTTTCTGGGAATATTTGTGCTGAGTGAGCTTTCTAACCTTAGTGCAGGGTGAGTCAATGAGATCCTTCATGAACATTCCCTTTCATGTTGGCAGAAGGAAATAAATCACTTATGTTAGTTTGGGTAATTGAAGAAGCTTTTCATTTCCAATTTACTCTGGTGTATGTGGCTAATTTAAGTTGATAATCATTAACCATGTACAGCTTTTCAAGGGATGAATCAGGAGTTGGAAAACATTACATTTCTGTAAAAATTGGTGTAATGGCCTTGAACTTAAGCTTTCTAGTTTGAATGTGAAACTTGAGAGTTAGCACTGTATGATATTTCCAGTAATGAATGTGTCTTTTTTCTTTCAGGCTTTCTTCAGGATTTTAATCATCCTTACAGCCTCTTTGAGAATGATTGAACTTCCAAATTCTCTAAAGTTAAAATTTTAAATTATATTAAACATTTTTTCGAGTATTTCATTACTTTTACATTATGACTTGTACTGTAATTTGAGATCATAAGGGTTGAAAAATATCTTCAAATAAGATTTTATAGTTAAAATATTTTTGACTTTTCAAAAGTTCTTCTTCCTAGCTCATTTCATAATCTTCAAATGTAGATTTTCTTTGAACATAAAGTAGTATAAATATAGAATGTTCAGGCACCTGATGTATAAATTTACATATGGTTTGAAGATTGGAGGGTATACCCTGTGATAGTGTCTAACATTGTTATTTTCTCATCAGTGTTACCAGACAGTAAATAAATACTTCAATTCTGCCAGGGGAGGTGGCTCACGCCTGTAATCCCAGCACTTTGGGAGGCCGAGGCGGGCAGATCACGTGGTCAGGAGTTTGAAACCAGCCTGGCCAACATTGTGAAACCCTGTCTCTACTAAAAATATAAAAATTAGCTGGGCATGGTGGCACACACCTGTAATCCCAGCTACTCAGGAGGCTGAGGCAGGAGAATTGCTTGAACCTGGGAGGTGGAGGTTGCAGTGAGCCAAGATTGTGCCACTGCACTCCAGCCTGGGTGACAGAGCAAGACTCCATCTCGGAAAAAAAAATCAATTATAATTTTGTTTACATGTATTATTAAACAAAATGGTCCATTATTCAGAAGCCTCCCATTTGAGGTGATGATTGATATTATTAGAATCTTTTGATGAAATCTTGATTGAATTGATGATAATATGTTTTTAAAATATATAGATGTTTTTATTTCCCAAATAAAAGAAATAAAGACTCTTTACAATTTAAGGAGAATATTAGAGAATTTTTAAAATAGGCCAGGCACGGTGGCTCACGCCTGTAATCTCAGCACTTCGGGAGGCTGAGGCAGGCAGATCACTTGAGGTCAGGAGTTCAAGACCAGCCTGGCCAACATGGTGAAACTCCATCTCTACTAAAACTACAAAAATTAGCCAGGTGTGGTGGTGGGTGCCTGTAGTCCCAGCTACCTGGGAAGCTGAGGCAGGTGAATCACTTTAACCCACAAGGCGGAGGTTACAGTGAGCCAAGATCCCACTGCTGCACTCCCGTCTGGGTAACAGAGCAAGACTCCGTCTCAAAGAAACAAACAAAAAATAAAAAATAAAATAAAATTATGCCAGACTTGTTTCAATATCAATAGTTCTTCATTAAAATTCAGTAATGTTCTGATACATTCATTAATAATTGTTTCACCAACTTCTTTTTCATAACTTCCACTTTTTAGGCAAAATTTGGAAGACGAAAGTATAAATATATATTTGATATTTTTGCTATTTGCAGTACTTTGATATAAAATAAACATGACTTCAGGTGAGCTTGAGAGTACAGGGCATGTGATATTAAAAATTGTAAGAAAAAAGTGATCCACTTTCATAGTGGTGGTGAATGAAGCTGGATTTTATATATATTAAAAGTATTCCTTAAATATATCAAGGCTGGAATTGCTTGAGCTAGGAAAAACTAAATTTTTCTGTTTGTAACTCCAGCAAGACAGATCTTACATTGGATCAAAGATTGATTTCTCTACTAGGCAGAAATTTTGACTTTGGTTAAGGAGCTGAAATAGCAATGTGGAAATAAGTAAGCTCTTTTGTTCCACCAGAATCTCAGAACTTCCTCTGCCTTTGCCCCCATTAAGTAAGGCCATCTAGACGACTGAGTTTGTTTGTTTGTTTTTTTCTCCTGTCTCGAGTTTCCCTTAGTTGTTTCTGGGAGTTTGTCCTCACTTAAGAGTGGATGCTGAACCTCACTGGGAATGGAGGATGTCTTATAGTACTCTCAGTTTGGCTTTATGGTTATCTTGGTGATAGTTTTTTTCAGTAACATTCTTGGGGGATATGCATGCTGGGTAAATCATTCTGTCTCATTTGTCTGTTGGAAATACAGTTCTGGCACTAAGATATGGTGAACAGACAGATGGAGGCCACAACATTGAAGCTTTCTTAAACTTGCAACAGATTAGAGCTTTAATCTCCTAATTCTAGATAAAGGTGGGATGCTTATATGTAGAAAAATTAGGAAGAATAACTGGAGGTTGTACTTATTTTGACTATTCATAAGATTACCAGCCAGGAGCGGTGGCTCACGCCTGTAATCCCAGCACTTTGGGAGGCCTAGGTGGGAGGATTGCTTGAGGCCAGTAGTTTAAGACCAACTGGGCAACAAAGTGAGGCCCCTTGAAATGTACATACAAAAAAAAAAAAAAAAAAAGGTCATTGCTAGATTTAAGTATGTCTTATATTTTTAGAGGGATTAATATCTCAAAAGCATGTTAACTTTTAGAATATTAAAAGTATATCTAGTTTTTCTTAATTCTCTACTTGTAGACATTTTCACATACTTTTCAAAATCTCATTAATTGATGTTTTGGGGAGAGTTTCATTTTTTTTCTCCTTTCACCATAGGAAATTCTGATTTGTTTTCTTGGCTCAAAACAATTCAGATAGACTGTGTTATCCTCTGTAGAATATCATGTCACCCTCAATAAATCATGAAAAAATCACCCTTTAATTACACAACCTGAGTATGGCCTTTAATTTCTAATCCTCTGAAAAAATGCATAATCATCTTTAAGTAAAAGAAATGAAAAACATTAAGCCATAGTAAGAGCTTTTATTTTATTTCCATTACAATAGAAGTTTTTAAATTAATTTCTTCATGACTGGCTCTAATTAATTCATTTTAGAATCTACCACGATTGTGTATTCACAAAAATTATTTAGTTTTTCCAGTTTTTAAATATTATTTTGTATAGCCATATTTAGTAATTATTGATAATCCTAATTACAAAATGCCCAATACTATATCCAAATGATTAAATTTTGGATTTTTTGTGTTAAATGAAATTATTAATAACCTTTTTTTTCTGTTTTGGGTGACTTCTTTCATCACCTATCAATCAGTGAATCTAAGAAAGTAAAGTGCAAAGAAGCTGACTGCCTTTGAAGAAAAATAATTTGAGATGAGAATAAGTTGATAGTGTAGTAATAAGGTCTAGTGATAGCTTTCCCAGGAGATAACTTATGCAAAAATGATGGAGGTCTGCCCATCATTGCATATAGAATGCTGACATTCTTGATTTTAATAGGAAAGCATTTATCTTTTGCACCTGCTCCAGTATATGAATAGCTGTCATGTATTTCAACAAAAGAGAAGAAAAACTGTCACTATGATTTAAGAAATATGCATTGGCATAAGAAAAAGTAAAATATTTTGAGCAGCTAGAATTTATTTTTCTTGCTCTATTATGCCTCGTTTCTACAATGAATTATTTAAGCTTTGTTTAATTGTATTAGTATTTTCCTATTGAGTTCATCAGCATGACTTCATCATTATAGAAAGGTCCTTGAATTATTAAAGAGTGCCTGTGTGCATGCTTTAGGAGTAAAAGGTTAGTGCATTTATGATTTCTGAGTTTTCAGTGATATGCAACAAAATGAAGCATCTGGCTAAAATGTAAATGCCATCTTTGGGAGAATTACATCATGAAGACATAAAATTTAAAGTTGATAACATTAAAATTTCTTCCTAAAATTTCACTAATTAATATAAAACAACTAAAAAATAGAATAAAATGTATTTTGAAATTGATATTAAAAAACAAAAGTTTATTACAGGTTTTTAGATTCTTGATATGTTGACCATGGAGCAGAGCCCTTAAATGTGTTAAAAACATTGAAATGCTACTGCCTTTTCACACTTTTATTTCTAAATATTACCACTTTTCTGGGTAAAATCATGAAGGAAGCCTATTAGATCTTTTTTACATTTCTGTTTTC
Source organism: Hylobates moloch (assembly GCF_009828535.3). Classification (NCBI taxonomy): domain Eukaryota; kingdom Metazoa; phylum Chordata; class Mammalia; order Primates; family Hylobatidae; genus Hylobates; species Hylobates moloch. Next base: position 169,898,357 of record NW_026652276.1, on the reverse strand, counting down.
CCAGCAGGTGTTTTCCTCCATGGCATTTTACATGCTGATTTTTATTCTGCTTCCTTTCAGTTTTAATTTTCATTTTATAAATATGCAGGAGATTTTATGATTATACACACCCAAACCCATGCATAGGGTTTATATATGTATAAAGTATAGCTGTAATTTAATTTGGCTCATCTTTTAACATACTAAAATGAAGTACCAAAAGTAATTTTTCGCCTTGAGAGTGTTCACTATTGGACGTTATTCACTTATTTTGGCATTTCTAAAATTATTTAAAATGTCTTTGGACCTTTTCCTTTGCAATGTTCTTAACAATCTGCAGAACATTTGAAAGATGTACATCTTCATGGTGGCAGGTCATCATTCTTTAAGGATGGTTGAGAAATGGAAACAAAGAATTTGTTTTTGAAATAGCAGAAAGGCATTCAGAGCCATATGTGATGAACAGGTTAATTGATTGTTTTAGAGCATCCATTTTTGGCCAAAGTCAGGGCTAGGCTATAAAGAACTAATTGTGTGCATGGGAGAGGAAAAATGAAAAGGCAGCAAGGAAAAGGAGGGGCCAAACTGACTATGATAATTTAAAAAGAAAAATCTGAAATGGCTTCAGCAGTTGTTCAAAAAGCATAGGGCTTTCCACGGTGACTATTTCAAAAGCACAGCAATCATTTGGAAGTACTGATAACCCATGAAGCACTGAGATTTCATGATTTTCATTTATACTTCTGAGTCCATTATATCTATATTAGGATTTAAAGTGAACAACGTATAAATTAAAGCTGACTCTGATGAATTCTTCCTAAGGCCCTTCTATCCACCCAGCAACAGTCTGGCCAAAAACCTTACTCCCCACCAGGTACCATTCTGTTTGATTCTTACTGGGGAGACGCTTCTTAGCTTTGTTGAATTACTGGAAACTCTTCATTTGCATAAATAATGCTGAATTAAGAAAATCCAGAAAATGTCAGCTTTGGACAGAGAGAACAAAGTAAATTTAGAAAAGAGAAAGGAGCCTAGGTTCACAGATAGTCACCATTCTAACCAGAATTTTGGGTGGTGTTTACACCCAAGCTACCATCTGGTGAGGGATCAAAAATGACCTATTTAATAACAGCTGCTAGCATGTCTTATGTCAGGAGATTGAGTGATATACTTGGAATAGAAAATGGAGTTTTAGATTTAGGAGACCTTAGTTCAACTTAGTTTCCTTAGTTCAGCTTTGACATTGTTGTTGGTGATCGTGACAAGTTACTTCAAGAAAATGGTGATTTTCTCATTTTTTAAATGAATCCTTTGAGATAGACAGATACTAGCACGTTTATTTTATAGACAAGAACTTTTTAAAACAAGGCAAAATAAACTGCCCAAGATTATATGATTTTCAGAGTGGAGATAAGATTTCAAGCACACCCCTTTTGTCTCATAAGAAGCTGATTCTTTGTGAGATAGCAGCTCAACCTTTTCCTTTAAATACGTATAAAATCATTTAATAATTGGTTATTGTGCCAAAAAAGACTTCCCTGTCAGTGAAACTGAATAGTTCTGGAGAAAAATGCTTTCTCAACTATACACCCATCAACCAGAAGAACCCATGCTTGGTTTTAAAGTTAAGTGTAGGTTTACTTTTTATTACCCTTTTGTTTGGTTTGAATACTTCCAGTGATTTCCAGCTCAAATGTTTACTTTGTTCATCACCATAAAAAATTCCCAAAACACATAGATTATATTAAGGACAGTCTTCTAGTCGTCTAGAAATTAAATACTGAAACCCTAGGGAATCTGGTTCCATTCTTAGGCTTTATGTCCCGTCTTGAATCCTCACAGCATTTGAAAGCCTACTATGTGCAAAACATTATAGGTTGTTGATAATAATTGCAATAGCAACATTGCATGTAAAAATATTACAAAACCTCAGTGGACACCATGCACTATGGATACATATTCTACTAGAAGGAAGGATGTTTTCATATTCTCTTGCATAAATTTGCTGCTCTAGCCTATAGACAGAGATTATTTCATCTTTAAAGATAATTAAAACAGAAAAAAAAATAATGGAATGCTTATAAACATCTGCAATTGCCAATATGGTTTTTTGTTTTATTTTATGTTTGTTTTTTTCCACAGGAGAGCAGAAGAAAAAACTTATGGTTCAAAAATGGTTAATCAAGTGTCGTTGATTTTCTAAAATTTCTCCTCAAAGATGCCTGGCAAAATATCTCCAAAAGAGCTTTTAGCATTCTATAATCAGGCATTCTGATTTGTTGCTCTAAGGGAAAAAATAAAATCTAGAATTGCTTAGACGGTAGAACTATTTACAATATTTTATAAAATTGAGCTATATTAAGTACAGTGTTACAAGATGGTTACTATATTGTACTATTTAGTAAATACTTTCTGATGTCTTATAGTATATACCATTTGGTTTAAAGATAAGCATATTTTGAATATATTAATTATAAATATAGCATTTTGCTAACTATTAAAATGTTGACCCTCAGATCCTTAGTCAAGATATAACTTTTACCATATTTTTCCTTTGAGGATAAAACAACAAACTTGCATTATTATTATTAGCTTATGTAATAAAAAGAATAAAATTTTATGTAACTTTATAATAGCAAGGCATTGTCACATTATAATTCAATGAGTTAGGCTTTTTTCTTTCTCCATATCCTTCTTCCTTCACCTCCTTCATTCTTCTTTGTTTGGGTAACCATATGCCCCAAATTGCATAAGAAAGTCTCAATTTATGCCTATTGTCTTAGTGTAATTAAAAATACAACATCCTCAAGTAAACATGTGAAAACATATTTACCATCATTAGTCATTAGGAAAGTGCAAAATAAAGCCAAGTTCAGATACTCACTAGAATGGTTAAAATTTTTTAAACTGTCCATACCAATTGTTGACAAAGATGTAGAGAAACTTTAATTTCACCCGTTTCTGTAAAGAACCTAAAATCGTGCAACCCCTTTGCAAAATCGACAGTTTCTCAAAAACTTAAATACAGCTACCAATGGTAACTCAGCCATTCTACTCCTAGATATTTACATAAGAAAAATGAGTACATATGTCCATACCAAAACTTTTCCATGAATGTTTATAGAAGCTTTATTTATAATAATCCAGAACTGGAAATCCAAATGTACATCACCAGGAGAATGGATAAACAATTTATAGTATAGCTATACGATGGAATACTACTCAGAAGTAAATAGGACCAAACTATTGACACCCACAACATGTAAGAATCTCTAATTGTGTGAAAGAAGTCAAATGAAAAGGGACATAGTGTATAATTCTGTTTGTATAAAATTCTAGAGAATGCAAACGATAGTGACAGAAACCAGGTCAGTGGTTGCCTGGAAATACGAAGTAGAGAATGAAAGGAGGGATTACAAAGAGGCACAGGGGATGGTGGATATGTTTATCATCTTGACTGTGGCAACAGTTTCATGGGTGTATGTCAGAACTCATCAAACTGTGCGACTTAAATTTGCAGTTTATTGCATGTCAGTTATGTCTCATTCAGGCTGTTAAAATAGCACCACCTTTCGCTTTCAAAAGTATCACAGTTTAAATGCTGGTAAAAGTCTCTTTCTTGATCTAAATGCTGGTTTAATAGATTTTTAAATCTGGGTGTTAATTTCATAGTTTACTCGGTTTGCAAAAATCCACTTAAAATATGTGCACTTTTCTATACATATACTAACTTCAACTCACCTTTTTCCTCCAAAAAGCCTAAAAGATTCCCTGAGGGGGATATGCAGAAAATGTCCCAACTAGACAATAAATTACAGGGAGACCCTATTGTTTTTCATTTTCAATTTCAGAAACAAGAAAACTAAGATTTAGAAACAACTTTCAAAAAGCCACAAAAATAGGAAATATGTCAGTGGAGACTTCAACCAGGGAATTTTTTGCTTGAAAGTCTATGTGCTTTCCTGTGTCTTTTAGGTCAGTGAAAGAACTGGCCTATCTTTAATAAAGGTTTTTTATGTTAAAAACCAATCATCCTTCTGTAATCCCAGTGCTTTAGGAGGCCAAGGCCGGTGGATCACTGGAGGCCAGGAGTTTGAGACTGGCCTGGCCAACATGGCAAAACCCCATCTCTACTAAAAATACAAAAAATTAGCTGGGGCATGGTGGCACATACCTGTAATCCCAGCTACTTGGGTGGCTGAGACATGAGAATCACTTCAACCCTGGAGGCAGAGGTTGCAGTGAGCTGAGATTGCACCACTCTACTCCAGCCTGGACAACAGAATGAGACTCTGTCTTAAAAAAAAATCATCCTTATTCCTTATGATCACCTCTGTACATTCATATAATTCCTGACGATTCACATCAGATTCCTTCTGAGTTAAAGAATAACATTTATTTCCATAATTACAGCACATTTTGGGACACAAAGCAACTGATCCTTGTCAGTTATCACAATGGTGCAGATATGGTCTTTGGGACAAGGAACTATAATAGGAAGTGTTTTATGGAAACAAAAGACTTCCCACTAATGGAGAGAATATAATTCTGACCATAGAATAAAATGGCCAGTAGGAGAAAATGATACATTCATCAGTATTTTGAGATACAATAAACACTTATGAAGAAAAACCCATGCATCAATGAAGAGTTTTTCGTATTTTGGTGGCAGTAACTCCATGGAAAATCTTTTGTCTGTGGAAGATTATTGATTACCATAATAAAAAGAAAGAAATGAGCTTTGATATTAAATAGCCATTTGGTTTAGAAATAGACATAAAACAATGAATTGATTTTAAAGTAATAAGACTCATATAATTTTAATAATCCCACCCCAAATATTAAGTTGTATTATTAGGGTTCTTTGCATGCAGTAGACCTTCAAAGTGGTGTAGACTAATTCCAGTTCATGGCCAGTTTAGCGTAAGGAGAGGGAGGGAGAGGGTCATAAGGCAGGCAGGGAAGAAAAAGAAAACGATAGCCACAGCAGAGCAAGAGACAGCTGAGTAATGCTCTGCAGGTTTCTGAAATGTTATTTCCAGTGATCTTAAGCTGTTACTTAAGGCTTTGGGCCCCTTATACAGTGTAGAAGTTTCTTTTGGTTGCCTACCCAATATCTATTTACACACAGGTGCTAAAATGCCCCTGATTTTGTTTAAGTAGCTACCGTTCTCCATATGGCCATATATTTGAGGGAGGCTGGCCTGATTCTTAGTAGATAAATCCTAACTGGTCTATGGCACGCTCACTTTACTTCCAGTCACTGTTCTAGAAAGGAAACATAACTCAATTCTTACCATCCAGAAATGAGAAATCTGCTGGAAGCTTCTAGAAAAGGTTCTCCCACTCTTAAGACACAAGGAAGACACCTTCGTCTTCCTCAGCTGGACGTTATTGTGTCTGAAAGTGATTTCCAGATTTGCTGTAGTTACTTTCTTATCATGAGATAAGTGAGTCTATGGGAAAAGTTGACACGTTAAGAAGGACAGAACTGAAAACTACGTCCTTGATAATGTCATTGAACCACAAAATTATCTAATTCTAGAGTTGCTACTAGCCAACCAAGTGACCTGGAAGGATTGTTGTGAGCCTACGTTTCCTATGAAATAAGAAGGATAAATTATTTACTTGATCCATCTGGGACCCTTCAGCTCTATCATCATTCCATGGTTCTCACAATGTACAAACCATTTCACTAAAGTTACTGAATACTTCTTGCCGGCGAAAATATATAATCCAGAGGACGCAAATATCAGTGAGCTCTAACATAAATTTGCCAGTGTAATTTCTGGGAATATGAGTTTTAAAAGTTGCCTAAGGCCATGCTCTTAAAAGATTTCTAGGCATTCTAAATATCACAAGCTAATATGTGCTTACTGTTGATACAGTGTGAAAAATAATTGGTAAGAAGCTAGAGTAAGTGCTGTGCTGCAGAGTCTAGGCTGGAACTCTCGATGTTCTTGTTATATTTATTACAATATAAAAGAAGAGATGGGCTACTCCAGGTAAGCTCACCTCACTCATTTTTCTTTGGGCCATTATACCTTCATATTGAGGTATTTTATAAGTTGGTGATTTTCACACTACTCTGACTTGACGATTTTGAAGTTTCAGCTTAAATGAGATAAAATGAAATTGTTCTTTGTGCCAGGAGTTAACAGGGACTATTCTCTTTTGCTTTCAATGGCGTTGCTGCTACTACCTAACTGTTAACTTATATCCAGTGTTTTAAAACCATTTTATCTTGGTCTGGTTTTGTTGGTGGAGTTCCAGAATTGCTGAACTTTTCAATAATATACTGACATTTGTTTTCAAAGCCAATAAAGGAGGGGGGTGATCCTTGCATCAGGTGGGATTTTAAGCTAAATGATCTCCAAGGCCTTATCCCACTCTTGAGAATTCCTCAGAAGTAAACATTTTCCTCAGTGGATTTTTTTTCGATTTATTTATTTATTTATTTATTGAGATGGAGTTTCCCTCTTGTCACCCAGGCTGGGATGCAATGATGTGATCTCGGCTCACTGCAACCTCCACCTCCCAGGTTCAAGAGATTCTCCTGCCTTAGCCTCCCAAATAGCTGGGATTACAGGCACCTGCTACCATACCTGGATAATTTTTGTATTTTTAGTAGAGATGGGGTTTCACCATGTTGGCCAGGCTGGTCTTGAACTCCTGACCTCAGGTGATCCGCCTGCCTCAGCCTCCCAAAGTGCTGGGATTACCAGCATGAGTCACCATATCTGACCCTTTTTTTTTTCTATTTAATAAAACAACTATTAATGTTCCAAAATCATTGATAGAAAAGGAAGTGTTTTGTTAGTCTTTCTTTTTTATTATACTTTAAGTTTTAGGGTACATGTGCACAACGTGCAGGTTAGTTACATATGTATACATATGCCATGTTGGTGTGCTGCACCCAGCAACTCGTCATTTAACATTAGGTAGATCTCCACATGCTATCCCTCCCCCCTCCCCCCACCCCACAACAGGCCCTGGTGTGTGATGTTCCCCTTCCTGTGTCCATGTGTTCTCATTGTTCAATTCCCACCTGTGAGTGAGAACATGCGGTGTTTGGTTTTCTGTCCTTGCGATACTTTGCTGAAAATGATGGTTTCTAGCTTCATCCATGTCCCTACAAAGGACATGAACTCATCATTTTTTATGGCTGCATAGTATTCCATGGTGTATATGTGCCACATTTTCTTAATCCAGTCTATCATTGTTGGACATTTGGGTTGGTTCCAAGTCTTTGCTATTGTGAATAGTGCCGCGATAAACATACGTGTGTATGTGTCTTTATAGCAGCATGATTTATAATCCTTTGGGTATATACCCACTAATGGGATGGCTGGGTCAAATGACATTTCTAGTTCTAGATCCCTGAGGAATCACCACACTGACTTCCACAATGGTTGAACTAGTTTACAGTCCCACCAACAGTGTAAAAGTGTTCCTATTTCTCCACATCCTCTCCAGCATCTGTTGTTTCCTGACTTTTTAATGATGGCCATTCTAACTGGTGTGAGATAGTATCTCATTGTGATTTTGATTTGCATTTCTCTGATGACCAGTGATGATGAGCATTTTTTCATGTGTCTTTTGGCTGCATAAATGTCTTCTTTTGAGAAGTGTCTGTTCATGTCCTTTGCCCACTTTTTGATGGGGTTTTTTCTTGTAAATTTGTTTGAGTTCATTGTAGATTCTAGATATTAGCCCTTTGTGAGATGAGTAGATTGCAAAAATTTTCTCCCATTCTGTAGGTTGCCTGTTCACTCTGATGGTAGTTTCTTTTGCTGTGCAGAAGCTCTTTAGTTTAATTAGATCCCATTTGTCAATTTTGGCTTTTGTTGCCATTGCTTTTGGTGTTTTAGACATGAGGTCCTTGCCCATGCCTATGTCCTCAATGATATTGCCTAAGTTTTCTTCTAGAGTTTTTATGGTTTTAGGTCTAACATTTAAGTCTTTAATCCATCTTGAATTAATTTTTGTATAAGGTGTAAGGAAGGGATCCAGTTTCAGCTTTCTACATATGGCTACCCAGTTTTCCCAGCACCATTTATTAAGTAGGGAATCGTTCCCCCATTTCTTGTTTTTGTCAGGTTTGTCAAAGATCAGATGGTTGTAGACATGCGGCATTATTTCTGAGGGCTCTGTTCTGTTCCATTGGTCTATATATCTGTTTTGGTACCAGTACCATGCTGTTTTTGTTACTGCAGCCTTGTAGTGTAGTTTGAAGTCAGGTAGCATGATGCCTCCAGCTTTGTTCTTTTGCCTTAGGATTGATATGGCAATGCGGGCTCTTTTTTGGTTCCATATGAACTTTAAAGTATTTTTTTCCAATTCTGTGAAGAAAGTCATTGGTAGCTTGATGGGGATGGCATTGAATCTATAAATTACCTTGGGCAGTATGGCCATTTTCACGATATTGATTCTTCCTGCCCATGAGCATGGAATGTTCTTCCATTTGTTTGTATCCTCTTTTATTTCATTGAGCAGTGGTTTGTAGTTCTCCTTGAGGAGGTCCTTCACATCCCTTATAAGTTGGATTCCTAGGTATTTTATTCTCTTTGAAGCAATTGTGAATGGGAGTTCACTCATGATTTGGCTCTCTGTTTGTCTGTTATTGGTGTATAAGAATGCTTGTGATTTTTGCACATTGATTTTGTATCCTGAGACTTTGCTGAAGTTGCCTATCAGCTTAAGGAGATTTTGGGCTGAGATGATGGGGTTTTCTAGATATACAATCACGTCATCTGCAAACAGGGACAATTTGACTTCCTCTTTTCCTAACTGAATACCCTTTAATTCCTTCTCCTTCCTGATTGCCCTGGCCAGAACTTCCAACACTATGTTGAATAGGAGTAGTGAGAGAGGGCTTTTTAGTCTTTATCTAAAGCCAGGCTTACTTGTAGACAGAGTAGGAAGCAGTGATTTTCAGGAGTCCTGAGGTTCAGGTTCATCATTAACCCAGCTCCTGTGTTTGAGATGCCCATATAAGGTAGTTAATTACTCTCTGAGATAAAAATTCTCCTCTATCAAGAAGAGAAAAGATGGGCAACAATGCTCTCCAAATATTCTTCCAGGTTCGAATTTCTATTAACGAGATATAAATTGGGAAATTTGTAAAGGCCATTTCACTTTCTTTCATAAAAATATGTTTGGTGAGTCCCTATAATATACAAAGTACTATGCTTCTATTTCATGCAAAATTAAAAAGTTACAGCCAGAAAGCTAATAGAAGTGTAAACATCATGCAGAAAACATGGACAAAGAAAAGCAAGTGATAGGCTGGATATGTTGGCTTATACCTGTAATCCCAGAGCTTTGGGAGGCCAAGGCAGGAGGATCTCCTGAGGCCAGTAGTAGGCTGCAGTGAGCTACAAGTGCCACAGCACTCCAGCCTCCAGTGGTGACAGAGCAAGACCCTGTCTCTAAAAAAACAACAAAACAAGCAAGTGATATAGTGGATCTATATAATGGTGGTAAATTGAATGCTCTTGACTATTAATAAAGCCACTTGTTTACAGAAGGCTTATAATTTTTATGAATTATGGTAGAGCAAATGTAAACATGATTTAGAAATCTTTAACAAAACTAATAATACTCTCGCCTGATGCAGTTTGGAAAGTGTATAAACTCTATTTTGATCATAATGTTTCTAACATGGCAAACATGATAGTCAAGAGACAGCTCTTCTCCAAACACAGAGTCTGCTCTTTGGAAGTAATGTTAGGGAAGGCCAGCGCCCATTTTCATTCCTTTGTCCTTGTCTTTTCCATGGATGTCCTGTACCCCCATGCACAATTCCACTCCTGTTTCTGTCTAGTCTAAAGTTCTTCATCCTATCTGCAAGCTTTTCAGATTTAACACGTCATTCATGACTTGGATCACCCAGGCTCTTCTCTTGAGTCTCTAATTCTGACAAACCTGGAATCTCTGGTATGCCTTGGATACCTGGGCACTCCTGAACTGTCATGTTCTTTCTCCTCTTCTTCTCTTCCCCTAGTTGGCATGTCTATGCATACAGTGTCTGCCTCAGTTGCCCTGTCTGTAGTCTCATTTTCCTAGCTAATAATAATGTCCCTCCTCCTGGGATCAATCAGGTCCTTCCAGGCCATTCCATAAAACAAGACATCAATACCATAGAGCTGAATACCAGACAAAATTGATCAGCAATATTCCTGGCCACCTAGCTTAAAAATCCACTCCTCTTCCTCCCAGCAGCAGTCCCAACTTATGTTTGGGATCTTCCACCAATTTTAGTCTGGGTAGGCTAGGTGGACCTCCATCCTTGGCATAGTTTGGATCTGCGTCTCCACCAAATTTCCTGTTAAATTGTAACCTCCAGTGCTGGAGGTGGGGCCTGGTAAGAAGTGATGAAACCATAGGGACAGGTTCTCATGAATGGTTTAGCACCATCCTCTTCGTACTGTTCTCGTGATAGTGCGTGAGTTCTTGTGAGATCTGGTTGTTTAAAAGTGTGTAGTACCTGCCACTTCTCTCTCTCCTTTCTGTTCCAGCCATGTGAAGTGCTGGCTCTTTGTTTGCCTTCTGCCATGATTTAAGTTCCCTGAGGTCTCCCCAGAAGCTGAGCAAATGCTGCCATGTTTCCTGCACAGCCTATGGAACCATGAGCCAGTTAAACTTCTTTTCTTCAGGTATTTATAGCAGTGCAAGAACAAACTAATACAATCCTAAATCCTAGGGGATAAAACTTGGGACTCAAAATATTCATATTCCCACAGTGATTGGTTCAGAAGTGGGAATGTGACCTTAAATTATCCCATCAGAGAAAATGTTAAGACTTCTACTGGGAGTTCTGGAATAGTTGTTCCCTCTTCTTTGGTTAAATTTGAACCTGGAAAGTTCAAGGGTAAGCGCAGCTTTAGGTGTGGCTTGTGTGGAAACTCATATGATGTACAAAATTAACCTTTGGTTAAATTTGTAACTAAGCAGTTTTGACCCTGACACTGCAGGTCACATAGCAAGAGAAGAAATGGAGGCCTTATATTCTAAACATGGAACTATATGCCTACATATGTGAAAATTATAAATTCAAGCATAATGTTAAAAACAACTGTTCTTTTCTCCTAGTGTATTGTGTGGACACAATACACTTTCATAATGACCTGGAAGGTCAGGTTCACGTTCTTAGAATCCTTAGATTTCAGCTCTAGAACATGGCTGGATGGAAAGATCACATCTTCTTCTCACTCTTTGTCCCGTCTCCTTCTCACTCTTGCCTCAATTCTGCACAACAAGAGGACTCATAGTCATTTGTGAAAGCCTAGCCTGTTCATTCAGATTCCATCCATACCCTCTGCAAACAGTTAACACCTACACCCAAAGGTATACACATTGACAGTTTGGCTCATCTTCAAGAGGATGAACTTGAGGAAGAGATCTATACCCACTCCAAGTCAAGAACTAGCTTGGAGATTTGGGGCAGGGAATCCTTGTGTCCATGGTATCCAGAGTATGGTCTAAAAGGATGTGAGAAGTTTCCAGGAGGATATGTCCCATTGGTCCCAGAGGCTCTTTTGTCCCATGGGGAGGGACTGACCTGCAGAAGAGCTCTTTATAGTGCAGGGTCCAGGGGAGGGGCCTTTTTGCCTGGATTTAAGGATGTTACATAGCTTCAGGCAATCATATCAATTGTGAGGGTAGAATCTATGTTAGAATAAATCCAAGATAGTAGAGGAGGACAAAGGCAAACCAAGAAATGATGAGAACTGGGTTATGGTTACATCATATAAGTTTCCACATAAGCCACACCTAAAGCTGAGCTTACCCTTGAACTTTCCAGTTATATAAGCTAATTCATTTGGTTTTTGTTCAAGCCCATTTAGGGTATGGCTTCTGTCATTTGCAGGATGAAAGAATATGTCTGATAGTTTCTCATGGTGTTGTGTGAATGACTCATGTCTGGGCTGCTCTGCTTCGTGAAACAATGGGGTTGCCCTTAATCTCTGCAAGTGAGAGAGTTGCCCTAACTCCCTTCCCTATTCCGTGGTGGAGAGGAGGTTCTACATCTGGTGCTAAATCTATTCTTTGTCAGCCCTATTTTGCCTAAGTACCAGCCTGCCTCATAGTTGCACCTCCTAGTTTACAGGGGGAAGAAACTATCAACTGCCAAAAAAAGCCACTTAGAAAAGTACAGTCATCCCTAGATATCTGTGGAGAAATTGGTTCCAGGACGCCCCTCAAAATCCTTGGATATTCAAGACCTTGATATAAGATGATGTATTTCCATGTAACCTACATATATCCCAGATATCCTCCCATATACTTCTTTTTTTGAGATGAAGTCTCACTCTGTCACCAGGCTGGAGTGCAGTGGCATGATCTCGGTTCACTGCAACCCTGCCTCCCAGGTTCAAGCAATTTTCCTGCCTCAGCCTTTTGAGTAGCTGGGACTACAGGCGCGTGCCACCACACCCAGCTAATTTTTGTATGTTTAGTAGAGACGGAATTTCACCATGTTGGCCAGGATGGTCTCTATCTCTTGACCTCATGATCTGCCTGCCTCAGCCTCCCAAAGTGCTGGGATTACAGTGAGCCACCACGCCCAGCCCCTCCCATATACTTTAAACCATCTCTAGATTACCTATAATACCCAATACAATGTAGATGCTATATAAATAGTTGCTATATTGTATTGTTTTATAAATACATATTGTTTTTATTGTTGTGTTGTAATTTTTTATTGTGTTTTTCCATTTTCTTTCTTTTTTTTTGAGAGGGAGTCTCACACTGTCACCTGGGCTGGAGTGCAGTGGCATGATCTCAGCTCACTGCAACCTCAGCCTCCTGGCTTCAAGTGATTCTCCTGCCTCAACCTCCCAAGTAGCTGGGATTACAGCAGCCTGCCACCATGCCCAGCTAATTTTTTGTATTTTTAGTAGAGACAGGGTTTCACTATGTTGGCCAAGCTGGTCTCAAACTCCTGACCTCATGATCTGCCTGCCTTGGCCTCCCAAAGTGGTGGGATTACAGGCGTGAGCCACTGCACCCGGCCCCAAATATTTTTTATCTGTGGCTGGTTGAATCCACAGACACCTACACATTCACAAAGCCAACTGCAATGCTACCTGAGCCAATTTAAAATATCCAACAATGGGATAAACCATAAAGAAAAGACTTCAGCAACTTAGTGAATTCTATCATCTCGAAAGCATCAATTCTTTATCACCAGATTCTTCAGTAAAGGCAGTTCAAACATGCCTTTACTGTGAAGGAAATAGATACTCCTACTTTGAAAACTGGTTCTTGTGTTCCTTTGTAGGTTGCATTCAAAATTTAAGAAGTTTTGTTTCTTATTCCCCATCTCCAATGACTGCAGTTTTAGTGCCAGCTAATAAAGGTTCAGCTTTGAATTCTAGCACCCTAGCAGAGACCCTAAATCCTAGAAATTAACTTCTTGAGGTCCACAGAACATTACTTTATAATAAAGGGGAAAACAAAATACATCACCAATTTCAATTACTGTATCACCATTTTCCCCATGAAATCATGCCCTTATGAAATGTGTAGCTTTTTTTAAATCAAAAAACTGTTGAGGATGAAAAGTTATACATGTGGATTTTTTAAAACGAAAATCATGGCCAGGCACAGTGGCTCACGCCTGTAATCCCAACACTTTGGGAGACTGAGCGGGGAGGATTTATTGAGCTCAGGAGTTGGAGATCAACCTGAGCAACATAGCAAGACCTCGTTATTACAAAAAATCAAAAAAATTAGCCGGGCCTAGTGACTGACGTCCCAGCTATTCAGTAGGCTGAGGTGGGAGGATCACCTGAGTGTAAGAAGTCGAGGCTGCAGTGAGCCGTGATTATGCCACTGCACTCCAGCCTGGGTAACAGAGCAAGATGCTGTCTCAAAGATAAGTAAATAAAATAAAATGAAATGAAAATCTAAACATAAATATTCAGAGTATTAGCCCAAAGAAGACATCCCCAGTTCTCTAATAAATGACTTCCCCAGCTCCTGTAGATGGTGAGTATGTCTGCTCTGTTTATACAACATGCCCTGACACCACTCCTTTTACCTTTGGCCACAGAGGGGAAGAGAGAAAGTGGGGGTGAGGGGACAAGAAAAAAGCTGATGAACAAAGAAACAGAAATGAGAGATCAAGAGGGCCCAGAGAGACACACACAAAGTAGGGGTGGTGGCCAAGGATGTTGACTGCTTTCCAGTTCCCGATGCCAGCCTCACTTGAGGGCCACTTTCCTGCCCAGTGATTTGGAAAGAGACTCCCCGTAGCTTTTCAATGAATTATGGGGTTTTTTTTCCTCTTTAGGCTAGTTCCAATAGGTTTTTGCTATTTAAAATGGAAACTCTTAAGTAAAACACATACATTTAAAAAGTTTATCTTCTAACTTGTGTACAGTCATGGATTTTTAGCTCATTAAACTTTAAAGAAAACCTTAAGAGTGACTTTTTTGGGTCTGGGCATATCCTGAAATTCTGTGATTACTGCCAGTAGAGCAAGAATTTTCTCTTTTGCTATATAAGAAAGTGCTATTTAAAGCAGTCATTTTACTAGCAGTCAATGTAAATGGTGTAATTTGCAATGTTCTTGGGATTTTAAAGTACAGATTTCCCCTGAAATCCTCAGCAATAATTAGGTTTCGAATCAATTGCTGAAGCCCTTAATGACTCAAATCATCAGCACATTTGAAAATTTTGAACTTTACCTCTTGGTTTCAGTGGTCTCTATTTACTCTATATTTAAGTGATTCTAGCAGGCATTGATGTTTGTCCTCAAGTAAAAGAAAAGAAACATTTTCTGCCTGTTTTTTTCTAACCTTGATTAATTTTCCAGTTTTGTCTTTTTTTATTAAAAAGAAATAACATTCATAAAAACTTCTCTGCTATTTATATATTTGTATTAGTTTGTTAGGGTTACCATAACAAAGTACCACGGACTGTAGTGATTTAAACCACATAAATTTATTTTTTCACAATTCTGGAGGCTGAAAGCCTGAAAACAAGGTGTGATCAGGTTTGGTTTCTTCTGAAGCCTCTCTTCTTGGCTCGTAGTTGGCCATCTTCTCCCTGTGTCTTCACCTGGTCTCCCCTCTGTGCCTGTCTGTGTCCAAATGTCCTCTTGAAAGGACACCGGTCATATTGGATTAGGGCCCACCTTAATGACCTCATTTCACCTTAATTAGCTCTTTAAAGACTCTGTCTCCAAATACAGTCACATTTTGAGGTACTGGGAGTTAGGACTTCAGCATATGAATTTTGAGGGGCCACAATGCAGTCCATAACAACACTCAAGCAATATTTTGAGTGCCTAATAGGAGCTGTTCTAAAGACTGAGAACAACTACGCAATAAAAAAGCCCTCTCACTCACCTTCATAAAGATTCAAATCTTGAAGGGTATGTTTTATTTAGAATGCTGTTTAAGACTCTGCGACAGAGACCACAGAGTAGAATAGGTGGAAGCTTCATTCCCACATGAGAGTCCCAAGGTGGACAGCCCAGGCTTGCAGGACAGCTGTGCCATCCCACAACCAGCTTCCTTTCTGGGCCCAGGGTAGCTTCTCTGGCTCTCACCATCTCCTCGACATCACAATCAGCAGGAAGGAGGAAAGGAAAATGCCCGTTCCTTTTAAGGGCACGGCCTGGAAGTCCCACCTATTATTTCTGTTCACATCACCTTGGTCAAAAGAGAGTCATACATGTACAGCTGGCTGCCAGGAAGCCTGAATAATGTAGTATTTAGCTAAGTAGTCATGGGCCTAGCTAAATCACAATTTACTATGGATAAAAGGGCAAATGGACAATTAGTGGGGACAGAGACCGTAACAGGCAATGTTTCTATTTGCTATATAGTAAGTGAGACAGAGTAGACTATTTTCAGGAGCAACAAACGCTGGAGTAGAAAAAGCAATGGAAAAAGATGGAGATGTACAGAAAAGTGGAAACCAGAGACCAGAGAGAGAGCAAGTTAAGAAGGGAGCTGCCTCATTCCCTAAAGCTTTTTAGATCCTGATCCTAATCCCTCATGTTATGGCAGTACTTTTTTTATTGCTTTTAAAAAATCTTAAATTGCTTATAAATTCAGATTTCAATTTCTTTTCAAAGTGACTTTTCTATTTACAATGCCCCCTTGCCTGCCAAGCAAGTACTTGGTTTCAACCAACAATTCAGAAAACTGGGTCCTACTGCTTACTCTTATGGAAAAATAATTGCCATAATTGCAACTGGGAAAGAAGTCAGCCCCACAGTTGCTTAATAGTATACACTGATATTTTAACTGTGTAACCACAAAAGAAGGAATGTATGAGAAAAGGAAATTATGTGTAAAAGGTACTGAAAGTTATTAATAGGGTTTGCCAAACCTGTTAATCTCTTATATTTTTGAGTAAAATGTACTTTTAGAGAAGCAGTGTTCATAGAAAAGGCTGTACACATATTAGAAATTGCTACCACAAGGATTGTACAGTTTTCTAGCAATAAGATTTTCCTATACAGTGTAATAAATACATGCAAAGCATCCCAGTCAAAAGTATTGATCTACTAGTGGTTATGAAAGCCATAAAGCTCAGATAAACTCATAAAAGTTTAAAAGGGAGCTTTTCTAAAGACTGGAAATTCATTTATTTTATATACTTCCTAGATAAATTTCTAAATGATGGTTCATAAAATACTGTAGTTTTTTTAAAAAAGAAATTCCAAAATTAGTTCACTCTGCAATCAATGAACCAGTGAAAATTCACTTGCAACTGCTACAAATTAGACTTACAAGTGTTTGGACCACCCAACATTCATTCCCTCTTCTTAACAGTATCCCAATTTCCTTTGGGAAATTACTTCTTCTGCTTGGAAATACTGTTGGTAAAATGGTGAATTCAGGTGCCTTCATTTCTGCTGTGGATGAGAAAGAGGCCACTGGAGGCTCCTTCCACCAGAATCTTCCACTCAACAACCAGACGGAGCTGGAGGCCTCGCACCTGATGTAAGCTAGGTCGATTTAAAGTTCACACCTGGGAATTTAAACCTTAAATAATGTGAAAAAGAGCCTGACGTTGGTAGGATTTACTCATTCCTGCACTGGTACTCTGCTTGTTGAGTCTATGCCTAAGTCTCCAAAGATTTGCATAAATTCCACCAGTTCCTGTATAATTCCATTTTCCTTAGATTCAGCAGATTTGGTTTCCATTGTTTTCAATCCTCAAGCCCTAACTGTTCCACCTTCTATCTACTCATTTATAAATTGACCAAACTACAACTAAAAGTCAGTAAGGGAAAATAAACAACAAAATCCAACAACCTTACAACAGATGAAGAAATTTAGGCAGGAACTGCCAACAAGAAAAGAAGATGGACAAAAAGGTAGAAGTCTGAGTAAAGTTACTACAAAGTTTTCTCAAATTTTTCAAAAATCTTAATAAGTATGGTAATCATATGGTAATTGTTCCCAATAGAAAAGATAAAGGAAAGTATCAAAAGTATCACAGGGCTGGGTGCAGTGGCTCATGCCTGTAATCCCAGCACTTTGTGAGGCTGAGGGGGGCAGATTGCTTGAGCTCAGAAGTTTGAGACCAGCCTGGGCAACATGGCAAAACCCTGCCTCTACAAAAAATACAAAAATCAGCCATGTGTGGTAGCACACACATGTAGTCCTAGCTACTTGGGAGGCTGAGGCAGGAGGATTACTTGGTCCTGGGAGGTGGAGGTTGCAGTGAGCTGAGATTGTACCATTGCACTCCAGCCTGGGCAACAGAAGGAGACCCTTTCTTAAAACAAAAGCAAAAAACATATCACACACACACAAATAGTTCAACTTCATTAGTAATCAAATAAATATAAATTAAAACTTGATCTAAACTTTTCCAACATAAAATTGAAAGTGGTTTAAAATGTAAATACTGTTGAGAGGGTACATTGTAATCTGGCAATATGTGATAAGAACAATCAAAATACTCGTATTTCATATACCACTACAAAGATTATAGAATAAAAGATGAGTTGTATAAATAGACCTTACACAATTGTGGGAAAAGCTGGGGAAGTGAAAGTCCAGATAAGGGGAAGTTTGAGAATCAGAAAAAGAATCATTAACCAATCCTCAACCACTGGGGTTGGAGGAGAACTAGTGTTAAAGGAAACAATCTGAGATACTGGCATGGACAGTGAGGGGATTTGTAGGGGGTTTTTGGGAATCCTTTGCCTCTGGAGATCTGCAGCCAGGCATCTGGTGGCAGGTCTGGGGCCACTCTCCATCAGCAGGGCCAGGAATAGGAAGAAGGGCTAGGCACCAAGAGGAAAAGAGCAAGGACTACCTGGAACTTTTTGTGTACTGACAACAAAGACCTTCAAAGAGAAAAGAAAGCCACTGCCTAACTTCCACTGTTCAAACCTTACATGAGTTCCTCCTTTGGCCAACTCTTGCCTCCTACCCTGTAGGGAAAGAAATTCTGGGAGACAGGTCCAGACCGAACCAAACTGACAATAGTACAATCCAGTACGCATATATTTTAACCCTGTCTTTCCACATCTAGGAATGGATTCTAATGAGGTGGGAAATGTCATCAAATATTAAATAAAAGTATAACTATGGCTGTCATAGTTAAAACAGGCAAGGACCAGGCACGGTGGCTCATGCCTGTAATCCCAGCACTTTGGGAGGCCGAGATGGGTGGATCAACTGAGGTCAGGAGTTCGAGACCAGCCTGGCCAACATGGTGAAACCCTGTCTCTACTAAAAATTAGCCAGGCATAGTGGTGCGTGCCTGTAATCCCAGCTACTCAGGAGGCTGAGGCAGGAGAATCACTTGAACCCGGGAGGCAGAGGTTGCAGTGAGCCAAGATCGCACCACTGCACTCCAGCCTGGGCAACCAGAGCATAACTCCAGCAACAATAACAACAACAAAACAAAACAAAACAAAAAAAACAGGCAAAAGTGGAAATAAGTTGGTAGCTGCACAACAGAGGAAAGATGAAATAAGTTAGGGTAAGACACAGACAAGACTTTTCTTCTTACCTGAATAAGAGGAGGAAAAAAAAAAAAAAAGACTTTTTGCATGTGCCTTAAAAAAATTACTTTGAGTGACTTTTAGTGATATGGTTATATCTTCATAATATATAATATAAAAAGTATACACAAAATTCTACCTACATTAGAATTACAATTTTGGAAACATAGTCATAGATTTTGTTTTCTTTTTACATTTCCTTACACTTTTTACACTTCTTTCATTCTTCGTGAAAGACCCAAAGTCATTTAAAAATCCGAATGTTTTAAAAATGTGTATCCTTTAGCTAAAATCCCAATGAGGCTTTTCACTGCACCTAGAATAAAGTGCAAATCCTTCCCACTGTCTTCAAGGCCCTTCATGGTCCTGCCTGTGTTGGCTGCTCTAACTGCATCTCAGATAGCTCTTTGCTTAGCTCATTGAGTTCCAGCCCCACTGGACTTTGGTAGCTTCCTAGCATAGGCTAAGGTCTCTCCTGTTGTAAGGGTTTGGCAATCATTGTTAGTCACTTGAGATGCTGTTCCCCAGATCTCGTTATTCAGATCTCAGTTCAAGCGTTACCTCCTCAAAGATATCTTTCTTTGAAGACCCCATCTAACGTGTCTTCATTCCCCACCCCTACCCAGCAGTCTTTCACCCTCTTATTGCCCTGCTCATCTTGTCTTCATTAACTAAAATTATGCTTTTCCTTAGCAATGCCCCTCACTAGGAAGTAGGGTCCACTACTCAGAGCAGGGACCTTATCTGTCTTATTTATTATTGTACCCCTGTGACTCCAACAAAGTCACCAAGGCTCTCTATGTTACTGAATGAATGGATTAATGGATGAATTAATTTTTTGAATTTTTTACAATGAAAAAGTTTCCTTTTATAAGAAAAAATATTTGGAAGGGATATGTTGCTTGAAGGGCAATCTTGTGTCAGGAGGGATTTTCACATGTTATGTAACGTAAGCTTTCTTGGTTGTCTTATCTAGTGATTACCCAGGCCTATTTTTGTGCTCTGCTCCTCTTGCAAGATCTAGGTAGGAGTCTGCCTTCTACAGAAGGGTTAGGAATTAAATGTTTGTAAATGCTTGAGAATCTGGAAAGCATTCTCCCCTACAGTATGAATCATGTCATTCATAGCAGTTAGTAGGCAAAATGAGTTTTGCCCACAAATGATGATAACACTGTAAAATTTCCAGAGATCATGAATTCAAACCCTATTTTATGACCATACCTGCCTCCCTTTCTAGCTCAGGGCATCAGGCACTCTCAGCACCTCTGGTCTGTGACCCCAGTCCCCCCCAGTGACAATTCTGCTCTCTTCACATTGCTTGGCCTCGCCTGCTTTCATGTCCTATCCTATTGTGACCAATGCATCAACTGCTCTTCCTCATTAATCCTAAACTTACTTATTTCTCTGTCCTTCAGAAACTCCTCCCTGAGAAAAATCTCAACTAAGGAGAAATGCAACTGCCTATCTTCTCCACATCTGTGCCTTGGTTTTGAGCTGTCTTGGGAGCAGCAAAATTATATCTGCTTTTGCCTTAGAAGAACTTATAATGTTCCAATCTTTGGATGCCTTTTAAATAGGCAAGTCTGAGTGAAGTCAGGTTACAGTGCCTGAATAGCTTTACCCTCCTGATCCAGCAACACATACACATAAGGATGGAAGATAGTACTGGATATGTGAGTACTTGTTAAATCCTTCCCTTCACTGCAGTGGGCAAGTGGTCGTCAAGGCAGTGATTAGCTCACTTGGTGGAGAGCCAACAACAAAACAGTACCACCTACCCCCTGTACTAGCTAGGTCTCCCTCCAGTCTGGGGAAGCTGTCTCATTCTTTTGGGGGTAGAGAGAAATTTTATATATAAGAAATAAAAGCATCAAAGTGGAGTTTTCACTAGGTTTTAGTCAGAAGGTAGAATAAACAGGTGGACCTATTTCTGAAAATTTTATTTTGGGAATTTTCATGAGATAATCTTTTCCACAATAACCAATGAAAAACTTCTAGTGCTTTCCTGTGGTTGATGGGTTTGATTTCTTTAGCAAACATGAATTCTAGTGAGGGCAGCTAAATAGAAAACTTTATGGCATGGAACTTAGCATCCTGGCCTATTTTGTGCTAACCTAATTTTCTGTGAGCTTTGTAGCAAATGAAGCTATGTGACAGGTTCCTTTTTTAGATTCTAAAACTGGCAGCTACGTTGTTAAATTTTATGGTTACATGAATTTTGGAATCAGCCTCAGCAATTTTTCATGCTTTCCATGTCCCCCTAAGGGAAAGTGGGCAGCCATTAGAAAGTAGCCATGGAAAACTTCCCTGTTAACTAAGTGCTGCCGGAGGAAAAAAAAAATCACCCTATGGAGCAGATTTCTTTCACTATAAACTTATGTATACTCACTTCACCTGGGCCCACAACACTCCCTGTCAATCATCCTCTGTTTCCCAACTCACCTCTTTCTCTTCTCAACAATAATTTTTCAAACCTTCCCTATTATTTTCACATCCCTTGCCACTTCTCCACTATCAAAACTCCAGTTGCTCCAATTCTCTGTTCACTCCTAGAAACTGTCTTTGCATAGAAAATAGAAGCCATCTGAAAGGTACTCCTTCCATTCTCACCACAATTACACAAAGCTTCTCTAATCCAGACCCAACTCTTCCCCCTTCCTTTCTATTACCATAGAAGAAGTCTCCCTCTTCTGTTTAAAGCTTACCTCTCTGTGGTAGGCACCTGGAGGATGATGGTTCCCAGCGTTCCCCACTTCTTGGTTATTCATGCCCTTGTGTAATCCCCTCCTCTTGAAGAAGGTTGGACATGGTGACTTGCTCTTAATAAATAGAACACAGAAAAGTGATAGAATGTCGCTTCCAAAGTTAGGTTATCAAAAGATTGTGACTCCTGTCTCGGGCATCCTCTAGGTCTCTCTTGCTCTCTCACACACTCTGGAAGAAGCTAGCTGTATTGTGAGTTGCCCTATAGAGAGGTTTGTGTGCCAAGGGAGGCATCTGGCTGACAGCCAGCAAGGAACTACCCAACAGCTTGTAAAGCACTGAATGCTGACAACAACCATGTGAGCAAACTCAGAAGCAGGTCCTCCCACTATTGAGTCTTGACAGATTGGACCGCAACCCAAGCAAGTAGCCTGATGGCAACCTCTTGCCTTGAGCCAGATGCACCCCGTGAAACTGAACCCTGGTTTCTAACCCATGAGAACTGTTGAGAATAATAAATGTTTGCTGTTTCATGCTGCTAGATTTTTGAGTGATTTCTTATGTAGCAATACATAAATAATACAACCTTCATCTATCCTCTGTATCCTTCTCACCTGCTTCTCTCTTTCCCACATCTTCAAATATTCTCTCTACCCATTCCTTCTAATTAGCAGTTAAACATGGGGGTCGGGGACAATCTATCTAAAAGAAGAAAATCTTCAATTCTAATTCCTCTTTTAGCTCCTGCTACATTTCTCCCCACCTCTTTAGAGCCAAACTTGAGTTATCCACATTTACCATCTCCATTTCCCTTCCATCAGAATGACCTATAGGGCTTGCTAAGCCACAGATTTCTGGGCTTCTCCTTTAGAGTTATTTATTTATTTATTTATTTATTTATTTTATTATTATACTTTAGGTTTTAGGGTACATGTGCATAATGTGCAGGTTTGTTACATATGTATCCATGTGCCATGTTGATTTCCTGCACCCATTAACTCGTCATTTAGCATTAGGTATATCTCCTAATGCTGTCCCTCCCCACTTCCCCAACCCCACAACAGTCCCCGGAGTGTGATGTTCCCCTTCCTGTGTCCATGAGTTCTCATTGTTCAATTCCCACCTATGAGTGAGAACATGCGGTGTTTGGTTTTTTGTCCTTGCGATAGTTTGCTGAGAATGATGTTTTCCAGTTTCATCCATGTCCCTACGAAGGACATGAACTCATCATTTTTTATGGCTGCATAGTATTCCATGGTGTACATGTGCCACATTTTCTTAATCCGGTCTATCGTTGTTGGACATTTGGGTTGGTTCCAACTCTTTGCTATTGTGAATAGTGCCGCAATAAACATACGTGTGCATGTGTCTTTATAGCAGCATGATTTATAGTCCTTTGGGTATATACCCAGTAATGGGATGGCTGGGTCAAATGGTATTTCTAGTTCTAGATCCCTGAGGAATCGCCACACTGACTTCCACAATGGTTGAACTAGTTTACAGTCCCACCAACAGTGTAAAAGTGTTCCTATTTCTCCACATCCTCTCCAGCACCTGTTGTTTCCTGATTTTTTAATGATGGCCATTCTAACTGGTGTGAGATGGTATCTCACTGTGGTTTTGATTTGTATTTCTCTGATGGCCAGTGATGATGAGCATTTCTTCATGTGTTTTTTGGCTGCATAAATGTCTTCTTTTGAGAAGTGTCTGTTCATGTCTCCTTTAGAGTTTTTAATATAGGATTTTTGAAGTGAGATCTGAGAATTTGCATTCCAAACCATGGCCTGAGAATTTGCATTCTAACCTGTTTCCAGATGCTACTGATACTGCTGGTCTATTGATCACACTTTGAGAATTGCTGCTCTACACTTGTTAGAAATGTAGCCTCTCAGGTCTCATCTGCGTTCTACCAAATTAGAATCTACATTTTAACAAAATCATCAGGTTATTTGTATGAACACTAAAGTTTGAGAAGCACTCAGATGGCCCTATGTGTCAGACAATTCCAAATTCATTCCATGAAAACAGCTTTTATGCTATAGCTCTCGTGCTCACATTCACCTTTTACCTTTCAAACTGGTTTAAAATAAAAGAGCTAAATCATGTATGTGGTCCTACTCTTTGTCTCATCCATTGATCCTTCTCTGGATTGGAATTTTCTTCTTGAATACACATAAAGACTAACAACAAATACGTGGTGCTTTAGATAAGACGAATTACAATGCTACATCTAAACCAAAAGTGGTTTGTATTCTGCCTGCCAAGTTTTTCAATTTGTTTTTTAGGCTTTTCGCAGGGTGCCTTTTTGAGGTTACTGCCCCCTACCTTTTCAATTTTACTCCAAGCTGAAACACAGCCTCTTATTTTCCTAAAGCAGGACCTGGTTATAACTTTACCAAAGACTTGGAGTTCATGGAATGGAAACACATGCAAAAAAAGCAGCCAGTGGATACGAGTGCTTCACCTTTCCCAAGGTGCCACACCTTTCCCAAAGGTATTCTGACCTCTCTATTTCTTGATGTGTTGCTAAGATGCAGCTTACCTGCCTCGCTCTTGTCCTGTGCCTTCTACCTCATGTTATGCCTTCTTCCAAATTCCTGCCTACCCAGAACACAAACCCCTATCTCATCTGAGTACAGAGACTGGGAAAACCCTAGTTTTCCCTCCTTGCCCCAGTCTAAAGTCTGCCCCAGCCAACAGTGTATCATCATTTGCAGTTTAATTCCTCAGAGTCCTTAAAACACTCCAATCTAGAAGAGATTTTGGCTTTATCTTTGTATAGTTTAAAAAGTTTATTAGGCTGGGTGCAGTGGCTCATGCCTGTAAACCCAGCACCTTGGGAGGCTGAGGTGAGCAAATAATGAAGTCAGGAGTTCAAGACCAGCCTGGCCAACATGGTGAAACCCCGTTTCTATTAAAAATACAAAAAATTAGCTGGGCGTGGTGGTGGGTGCCTGTAATCCCAGCTACTCGGGAAGCTGAGGCAGGAGAATCGCTTGAACCTAGGAGGCAGAGGTTGCAGTGAGCCGAGATCACACCATTGCACTCCAGCCTGGGTGACAGAGCAAGACTCTGTCTCAAAAAAAAAAAAAAAAAAAAAAAAGGTCACTAAAGGTTTCCAGTTACCACCCTTTCGCCCCTCAAAAAAGATTTATCTGAATTCAAAGGCACTTAGTCAAAGAGATAAATGCTTCAAGTTTTCAAAAAATTTAGAATTCTACTGCAGAATCCGCAATTCCACTTCTGGGTATAGCCAAATAAATTGAAATCAATTTGCTGAAGAGATAGCTGCACTACTATGTTCACTGCAGTATATTCACAATAGCCAAGATATAGAATCAACCTGTGTCCATCAATGGATGAATGGATTAAAAATGTAGTGTATATGCATACATATATATGTGTGTGTATATATACACTTTATATATGTATAGATGCTCCGTCTCTTTCTCTGTCCACACACACACACACACACACACACACACACACACAATGGGTTACCATTCAGCCACAAAGAAGAAGGAAATCCTGTCACTTGTGACAACATGGATGAATCTGGAGACATTGTGCTAAGTGAAATAAGCCAGGCACAGAAAGACAAATACCACATCATCTCACTTATATGTGGAATATAAAAAATAGCCTAACTCAGAAATAGAGAGTAAAGTGGTAGCTACCAGAGGCTGGAGTGGGCAGGATTTGTTGGGGGCTGGGGAGAGAGGGAATGAGGAGTTCTTGATCAAAGGGTACAAAGTTTCAGGTAGAGAGGAGAAATAAATTTTTGAGATCTATTGGACAGAAGAGTGACTACAGTCAATAATAATGTATTATATATTTCAAAATAGGTAAGAATAAATTTCAAAGGTCTCACCACAAAAATAATGATTGAGGTAATGGATATGTTAATTAGCTAGACTTAATGATTCCACATTGTATACATATATTAAAACATTACGTTGTGCCCCTTAAATGTATACAATTATGATTTTTCGATTAAAAATGATAATAATAATAATTTTAAAAATACTTGTACTACAGATAGAGAACTTTTTCCATATAAATTATTCAGGCAATAGATCTTGCTGTCAGAAATTCGTACATGTGATGGCTGTATTTAAAAATGATACTAACAGTCACTTGTATATGCTTTCTGTATGGGTACAAAGAATGATTCAGGCATGTCAAGTATAATTTTTAACTCCTAATTTCTTTTTGTCAGCAATCTTTCAAAAATTTTCTGTTTCTTGACAATTTTGGTGAATTAAACTGAAACAAAATCATTTCATTAGATGGTGCTGGAACAACTAGATATTCATATGAGAAAAAAATGAACCTCTGAAATTTACACCTCAAACATACACAAAAATTAATTTGAGATGGATTATAGGCCTAAACATAAAACTGTAAAGCTTCTAGAATAAATCATAGACAAACATCTTTGCAACCTTGAGGTAGGCAAAGATTTCTTAAGGAAAATACAGCAAGCACTAACACTCCCCTCCCAGCCACACACACACACATTGGTAAAATAGACTTCATCAAAATTTAAAACTTTCAAAAGACACAGCTAAAAGAATGAAGATGAGCCACAGGTTGCAAGAATATGTTTGCAAGACACATATCTGACCAAATACTTGCACACAGAATATATAAATAATACCTACAACTTAATGATGTTTTAATAAACACAATTTTAAAAATAGGCGAACGATTTGAACAGACACCTCAAAAAAAGATGCATAAATGGCCAATAAGCACTTGAAAAATACTCAACATTAAATTCTCATAAAAACACAATTTTAAGCCACAGTGAGATACCCACAAAACCCACTAGAATGGCTAAAACTAAAGAGAATAAAACTCCAAGTTTTTATATGTTACTTCTCATATATTGAAGTATAAAATAATTTAACCACCCTGGAAAATTATTTGGCAGTTTCTTGTAAAGTTAAACATTCACTTACCACCCAATTCAGAAATTCCACTCCTAAATATATACCCAAGTAAAATGAAATGATGACCACACAAAGATCTACATGCAAATATTCACAGTAGCTTTATTACTAATAGCCACCATTGGAACCAGCCCAGGTATCCATCACCAGGATAATGGATAAACAAACTGCAATATAGTCATACGATGGAATACAACCCAGCAATAAAAAGGAACTAACTACTGATATACACAACAAGGATAAATCTCAGACGCATTAGGCTGCATGAAAGAAGTTGGACTCAAAACACTACATGTGTGATTTTTACTGCATACATGAACTTCATGTAAGAAGTTCAAGAACAGGTAATCCAGGATTTAAAAAGGTACAACACACTCAAATACAGAAGGATAGTTGATATAACCAACAGAGATGTTAATTGTCACCTTGTTTATGCTGGTATGGAAGGGGATATGATAGTCTGCACAGCACATGCTCATAAACTCCCAAAGTATGGTGTGAATTTGGCCAAATTATACTGCAGCACAATGAAATGGCCCACTGAAAATGTCTTCAGCACTTTACACCTTGCCACCCAATTCTATGAATTCTCACCACCCAATTCAGATGTCATTGCTTCTATGAAGTTTTTATTCCCTCTTAACACAGTTTTAAATTATTTTCTGAACTACTGAAGCACTTTTATTCTTCCAAGCTCTAGTTCTCATGATGCAATGGCTGAAAATATAACTGGAGCTTCTTTTCTGAAATGTCCTTTTTTACAGTGTGAGCCACACAGGGTTAGGCACACAGAAGGAATTTGAATGCCTAAATAAATATTTGAATTTCAAAAATGTTTAATCTCATATGATGTGGATCTCCTTCCCCTGAACTCAGAGCATACACATGATAAGATAAATAATTTAAATTTTTTGAAATAAATCTTGCCTTGGCCAAGATAAATAATTTAAATTTTTCCAAATAGATCTTGCCTTGGCCAAAAAGAATAATTGGAAAAATTGGATAATACTCTTAACTTTTCTAAAAAGACTATACTTTAAGTTCTAGGGTACATGTGCACAACATACAGGTTTGTAACATAGGTATACATGTGCCATGTTGGTTTGCTGCACCCATCAACTCATCATTTACATTAGGTATTTCTCCTAATGCTATCCTTCCCCCAGCACCCCACCCCCTGACAGGCTCCGGCATGTGATGTTCCCTGCCTTGTGTCCATGTGTTCTCATTGTTCAACTCCCACCTATGAGTGAGAACATGTGGTGTTTGGTTTTCTATCCTTGTGATAGTTTGCTGAGAAAGATGGTTTCCAGCTTCATCCATGTCCCTGCAAAAGACATGAACTCATCCTTTTTTATGGCTGCATAGTATTCCATGGTGTATATGTGCCACATTTTCTTAATCCAGTCTATCATTGTTGGACATTTGGGTTGGTTCCAAGTTTTTGCTATTGTGAATAATGCTGCAATAAACATACATGTGCATGTGTCTTTATGGTAGCATGATCTGTAGTCCTTTGAGTACATACCCAGTAATGGGATCACTGGGTCAGATGGTATTTCTAGTTCTAGATCCTTGAGGAATTGCCACACTGCCTTCCACAATGATTGAACTAATTTACACTCCCACCAACAGTGTAAAAGTGTTCCTATTTCTCCACATCCTCTTCAGCATCTGTTGTTTCCTGTCTTTTTAATGATTGCCATTCTAACTGGCATGAGATGGTATCTCATTGTGGTTTTAATTTGCATTTCTCTGATGGCCAGTGATGAGCATTTTTTCATATGTCTGTTGGCTGCATAAATATCGTCTTTTGAGAACTGTCTGTTCATATCCTTTGCCCACTTTTTGATGGGGTTGTTTGTGTTTTTCTTGTAAATTTGTTTAAGTTCTTTGTAGAATCTGTATACTAGCCCTTTGTCAGATGGGTAGATTGCAAGAAATTTCTCCCATTCTGGAGGTTGCCTCTTCACTCTGATGATAATTTCTGTTGCTGCGCAGAAGCTCTTTAGTTTAGTTAGATCCTGTTTGTCAATTTTGGCTTTTGTTGCCATTGTTTTTGGTGTTTTAGTCATGAAGTCTTTGCCTATGCCTATGTCCTGAATGGTATTGCCTAGGTTTTCTTCTAGAGTTTTTATGGTGTTAGGTCTTACATTTAAGTCTTTAATCCATCTTGAGTTAATTTTTGTGTATGGTGTAAGGAAGGGATCCAGTTTCAGCTTTCTACATATGGCTAGCCAGTTTTCCCAGCACCATTTATTAAGTAGGGAGTCCTTTCCCCATTGCTTGTTTTTGTCAGGTTTGTCAAAGATCAGATGGTTGTAGATGTGTGTTGTTATTTCTGAGGGCTCTGTTCTGTTCCATTGGTCTATATATCTGTTTTGGTACCACTATCATGCTGTTTTGGTTACTGTAGCCTTGTAGTATAGTTTGAAGTCAGGTAGTGTGTTGCCTCCAGCTTTGTTCTTTTGGCTTAGGATTGTGTGTCTTGGCTATGTAGGCTCTTTTTTAGTTTCATATGAACTTTAAAGTAGTTTTTTCCCAATTCTGTGAAGAAAGTCAGTAGTAGCATGATGGGGATAGCAATGAATCTATAAATTACCTTGAGCAGTATGGCCATTTTCACGATATTGATTCTTCCTATCCATGAGCATGGAATATTCTTCCATTTGTTTGTGTCCTCTTTTATTTCGTTGAGCAATGGTTTGTAGTTCTCCTTGAAGAGGTCCTTCACATCCCTTGTAAGTTGGATTCCTAGGTATTTTATTCTCTTTGTACTAATTGTGAATGGGAGTTCACTCATGATTTGGCTCTCTGTTTGTCTATTATTTGTGTATAGGAATGCTTGCGATTTTTGCACATTGATTTTGTATTCCGAGACTTTGCTGAAGTTGCTTATCAGCTTAAGGAGATTTTGGGCTGAGATGATGGGATTTTCTATATATACAATCATGTCATCTGCAAACAGAGAAAATTTGACTTCCTCTTTTCCTAATTGAATACACTTTATTTCTTTCTCTTGCCTGATTGCCCTGGCCAGAACTTCCAACACTATGTTGAATAGGAGTGGTGAGAGAGGACATCCCTGTCTCGTGCCAGTTTTCAAAGGGAATGCTTCCAGTTTTTGCCCATTCAGTATGATATTGGCTGTGGGTTTGTCATCAATAGCTCTTATTATTTTGAAATACATTCCATCAATACCTAGTTTATTGAGAGTTTTTAGTATGAAGTGCTGTTGACTTTGTCAAAGGCCTTTTCTACATCTATTGAGATAATCATGTGGTTTTTGTTGTTGGTTCTGTTTATGTGGTTGATTACGTTTATTGATTTGCATATGTTGAACCAGCCCTACATCCCAGGGATGAAGCCCACTTGATCATGATGGATAAGCTTTTTGATGTGCTGCTGGATTTGGTTTGCCAGTATTGTACTGAAGATTTTCATGTTGATTTCATCAGGGATATTGACCTAAAATTCTCTTTTTTTTGTTGTTGTGTCTCTGCCAGGCTTTGGTATCAGGATGATTCTGGCCTCATAAAATGAGTTAGGGAGGATAACCTCTTTTTCTATTGATTGGAATCATTTCAGAAGGAATGATACCAGCTCCTCTTTGTACCTCTGGTAGAATTCGGCTGTGAATCCATCTGGTCCTGGATTTTTTTTGGTTGGTAGGCTATTAATTATTGCCTCAATTTCATAACCTGTTATTGGTCTATTCAGAGATTCAAATTCTTCCAGGTTTAGTCTTGGAGGGGTGTACATGTCCAGGAATTTATCTATTTCTTCTAGATTTTCTAGTTTATTTGCATAGAGGTGTTTATAGTATTCTGACAGTAGTTTGTATTTCTGTGGGGATGGTGGTGATATCTCCTTTATCATTTTTTATTGTGTCTATTTGATTCTTTTCTCTTTTCTTCTTTATTAGTCTTGCTAGTGGTCTATCTATTTTGTGGATCTTTTCAAAAAACCAGCTCCTGTATTCATTGATGTTTTGAAGGGTTTTTCCTGTCTCTATCTCCTTCAGTTCTGCTCTGATCTTAGTTATTTCTTGCCTTCTGCTAGCTTTTGAATGTGTGTGCTCTTGCTTCTCTAGTTCTTTTAATTGTGATGTTAGGGTGTCAATTTTAGATCTTTCCTGCTTTCTCTTGTGGGCATTTAGTGCTATAAATTTCCCTCTACACACTACTTTAAATGTGTCCCAGAGATTCTGGTATGTTGTGTCTTTGTTCTCATTGGTTTCAAAGAATATTTTTATTTCTGCCTTTATTTCATTATTTACCCAGTAGTCACTCAGGAGCAAGTTGTTCAGTTTCCATGTAGTTGTGCGGTTTTGAGTGAATTTATGAATCCTGAGTTCTAATTTGATTGCACTGTGGTCTGAGAGACAGTTTGTTGTGATTTCTGTTATTTTACGTTTGCTGAGGAGTATTTTACTTCCAATTATGTGGTCAATTTTACAATAGGTGCGATGTGGTGCTGAGAATGTATATTCTGTTGATTTGGGGTGTAGAGTTCTGTAGATGTCTATTAGGTCTGCTTGGTCCAGAGCTGAGTTCAAGTCCTGGATATCCTTGTTGACCTTCTGTCTCATTGATCTGTCTAATATTGACAGTGGGGTGTTAAGTCTCCCATTATTATTGTGTTGGATTGTAAGTCTCATTGTAGGTCTCTAAGGACTTGCTTTATGAATCTGGGTGCTCCTGTATTGGGTGCATATATATTTAGTATAGTTAGCTCTTCTTGTTGAATAGACCCTTTTACCATTATGTAGTGGCCTTCTTTGTCTCTTTTGATCTTTGTTGGTTTAAAGCCTATTTTATCAGAGACTAGGATTGGAACCCCTGCCTTTTTTTGTTTCCATTTGCTTTGTAGATCTTCCTCTATCCGTTTATTTTGAGCCTATGTGCATCTTTGCACATGAGATGGGTCTCCTGAATACAGCACACTGATGGGTCTTGATTCTTTATCCAATTTGCCAGTCTGGGTCTTTTAATTGGGCATTTAGCTGATTTACATTAAGGTTTAATATTGTTATGTTTGAATTTGATCCTGTCATTATGATGTTAGCTGGTTATTTTGCTCATTAATTGATGTAGTTTCTTCATAGCATCAATGGTCTTTACAATGGGTATGTTTTTGCACTAGCTGGTACCAGTGGTTCCTTTCCATGTTTAATTCTTCCTTCAGGAGCTCCTGTAAGGCAGGCCTGGTGGTGATAAAATCTCTCAACATTTGCTTGTCTGTAAAGGATTTTATTTATCCTTCACTTATGAAGCTTAGTTTGACTGGATATGAGATTCTGGGTTGAAAATCCTTTTCTTTTAGAATGTTGAATATTGGCCCCCACTCTTTCCTGGCTTGTAGAGTTTCTGCCGAGAGATCCACTGTTAGTCTGATGGGCTTCCCTTTGTGGGTGACCCAACCTTTCTCTCTGGCTGCCCTTAACATTTTTTCCATCATTTCAACCTTGGTGAATCTGACAATTATGTGTCTTGGGGTTGCTGTTTTCGAAGATTATCTTTGTGGTATTGTCTGTATTTCCTGAATTTTTTTTTATTATACTTTAAGTTCTAGGGTACATGTGCACAACGTGCAGGTTTGTTACATATGTATACATGTGCCATGTTGGTGTGCTGCACCCATTAACTCGTCATTTACATTAAGTCTATCTCCTAATACTATCCCTCCCCCCTTGTATTTCCTGAATTTGAATGTTGGCCTACCTTGCTAGGTTAGGGAAGTTCTCCTGGATCATATCCTGAATTGTGTTTTCTAACTTGGTTCCATTCTCCCCATCACTTTCCGGAACACCAGTCAAACCTATATTTGGTCTTTTCACATAGTCCCACATTTCTTGGAGACTTTGTTCATTTCTTCTCACTTTTTTTCCTCTAATCTTGTCTTCTCCCTTTATTTCATTAATTTGATCTTCAATCACTGATATCCTTTCTTCCACTTGATTGAATTGGCTATTGAATCTTGTGTATGCATCACGAAGTTCCTGGTTTTCAGCTGTGTTTTTCAGCTCCACTGTTTATTTTAGTTAGCCATTTGTCTAACCTTTTTTCAAGGTTTTTAGCTTCCTTGCAATGGGTTAGAATATGCTCCTTTAGCTCGGAGAAGTTTGTTATTACCAACCTTTTGAAGCCTACTTCTGTCAACTCATCAAACTCATTCTCCATCCAGTTTTGTTCCCTTGCTGGCGAGGAACTGTGATCCTTTGGAGGAGAAGAGGAGCTCTGGTTTTTGGAATTTTCTGCTTTTCTGCTCTGGTTTCTCCCCAACTTTGTGTTTTTATCTACCTTTGGTCTTTGATGTTGGTGACCTACAGATGGGGTTTTGGTGTGGATGTCCTTTTTGTTGATGCTGATGCTATTCCTTTCTGTTTGTTAGTTTTCCTTCTAACAGGCCCCTCGGCTGTAGGTCTGTTGGAGTTTGCTGGAGGTCCTCTGCAGACCCTGTTTGCCTGGGTATCACCAGTGGAGGCTGCAGAACAGCAAATATTACTGCCTGATCCTTCCTCTGGAAGCTTGGTCCCAGAGGGGCACCCGCCTGTTTGAGCTGTCTGTTGGCCTTTACTGGGAGGTGTCTCCCTGTCAGGCTATATGGGGATCAGGGACCTGCTTGAGGAGGCAGTCTGTCCATTCTCAGAGCTTGAACACCATGCTGAGAGAACCAATGCTCTCTTCAGAGCTATCACACATGGAAGTTTAAGTCTGCAGAAGCTGTCTGCTGCCTTTTGATCTGCTATGCCCTACCCCCACAGGTGGAATCTAGAGAGGCAGCGGGCCTTGCTTAAGCTGTGGTGGGCTCCGCCCATTTTGAGCTTCCTGGCGACTTTGTTTACACTGTGAGTTATTCAAGCCTCAGCAATGGCGGACGTCCCGCCCCCCATCAAGCTGCAGCACCACAGGTTGATCTCAGACTGCTGTGCTAGCAGTGAGCAAGGCTCCATGGGCATGGGACCTGCTGAGCCAGGCAAGGGAGGGTATTTTCTGGTCTGCTGGTTGCTAAGACCATGTGAAAATTGCAGTATTTGGTCAGGAGTGTACCGTTTCTCCAGGTACAGTCTGTCATGGATTCTGTTGGCTGGGAAAGGGAAATCCCCCAACCCCTCACACTTCCCAGGTGAGGCGACGCCTTGCCCTGCTTCAGCTCACCCACTGTGGACTGCACCCACTATCCAACCAGTCCCAATGAGACGAACCAGGTACCTCAGTTGGAAATGCAGAAATCACCCGTCTTCTGTGTCAATCTTGCTGGGAGCTGCTGACTGGAGCTGTTCCTGTTTGGCCATCTTGGAAGCGACCAATAATACCCTAACTTTTAAACTCTTATGGTTAAAATATATTGTTCTCATAACCAAGGTCATTTTATACACGACAACCAATATAGAGAAAGTTTGACAAAATAAAACAAAAGATTTTACTATCAAATCTTTACCATTTTACTGTCAAAAGATCAAGAGACTGATTTGATGAAAGGTATCTATTTTCAACAGGTATTTTCTGTCTATCTTTGATGGAAAGTTAAAAAAGACGGTTCTATATTTCAAATTATTTGGAGCAGTGACAAACATATAGCCAATTCATTAAGGAGTACATTTTATACTTTTATTGAAAAGGTTAATTATATGGTTTTGTGTGATGTGAGAGCTTTTAATACATACTAAACACAATCATTTAAAAACTATATTTTAGGGGCCAAGCATGGTGGCTCACACCTGTAAGCCCAGCACTTTGGGAGGCCGAGGCAGGCGGATCATGAGGTCAGGAGATCGAGACCATCCTGGCTAACATGAGGAAATGCCGTCTCTACAAAAATACAAAAAATTAGCCGGGCATGGTGGCGGGCGCCTGTAGTCCCAGCTACTTGGGAGGCTGAGGCAAGAGAATGGTGTGAACCTGGGAGGCGGAGCTTGCAGTGAGCCAAGATCACGCCACTGCACTCCAGCCTGGGCGACAGAGCGAGACTCTGTCTCAAAAAAAAAAAGAAAAAGAAAAAAGTATATTTTAAATTTCAGGTGTGTTTGGTTGTTATATTCTGTACTTTATTACTGAGGCTCTCATCAATTAGTTCTGTACTATAATGACATTAACAGAAATAATGTTCATAATTGATGATTCGTTACACTGGATGTACAAACCCTCTTGCATGAATTAATTGTTTTCCCTGCTTTGAATATTAGCCAATGTCCATTCATATTAAATGAATGTATCTCAAGGCCCTACCGAATAAGTACATATAAAAAGTAGGAAAAAATATGATATTAAACAATCTACAATACCTTAAACATAATACACATCAGATATAAGGTAGGTAGTTGCAAATTTCACGAAATTAAAAACCACCAGAGGGCAGCTCAATACAACAGTGATGAAATACTTAAAACAATATGGCAGGTATAGTATTTTGAAGTATTTATAAGTCAGGTATTATAGAGGATAGAGAGTGAAAAGCGACATATTTAATAAAATACTTAAAATTTTTATATGTATATTAATACATGTTTTTTAGTTGACCTTCAAATGTAAATACATATTTCAATTATGCCTCTCTTTTTTTTTTTTTTTTTGGCAGCAGCAAAATTGGCCAGGAGGCAAGCAACCTGGCTAATATTAAATTTTATTTTATTTTATTTTATTTTATTTTATTTTATTTTATTTTATTTTAAGTTATTGTAGAAAGAGGGTCTTACTGTGTTCCAGGCTGGCCTGGAACTCCTGGCCTCAAGCAATCCTCCTGCCTCTGCCTCCCGAAGTGCTAGGATTACAGGCACAAGCCACCATGCCCAGCCACAATATTAAATTTTTAAAAATGTGATCTTGTATCCTCAGAGACTATTACGAATACCTCTATACACACAAACTTGAAAATGTAGAGGAAATGGACACATTCTGGAACACATAACCTCCTCAGATTGAATTAGGGAGAAACTGAAACCCTGACCAGACCAATATCAAGTTCCAATACTGAATCAGCAATAAAAACCTACAAACCAAAAAAAACCCACACCAGATGGATTCACAGCTAAATTTGACCAGTCATATGAAGAAGAGCTGGTACTAATTCTGCTGAAAATATTCCCAAAAATTGAGGCGAAGGGACTCCTCCCTGACTCGTTCTGTGAAGGCACCATCACCCTGAAACCAAAACTTGGAAAAGACACAATAAAGAAAGAAAACTATAGGCCCATATCCCTGATGAACATAGACACAAAATCTTCAACAAAATACTAGCAAACTGAATCCAGTAGCACATCAAAAGTTAATTAGTTCACTATGATCAAGTAGGCATATCTGGTATTCAAGGTTGGTTCAACATTCACAAATCAATAAATGTGATTCACCACATAAACAGAACTAAAGACAAAAACCAGGCTGGGCACAGTGGCTCATGCCTGTAATCCCAGCCTTTGGGAGGCTGAGGTGGGCAGATTGCCTGAGCTCAGGAGTTTGAGACCAGCCTGGGCAATATGGCAAAACTCTATTTCTACCAAAAATTTTTTAAAAAGGCAGGCATGATGGTGTATGCCTGTGGTCCCAGCTACTTGGGAGGCTGAGGTGGAAGGATCATTTGAACCTGGAAGGCAGAGGTTGTGGTGAGCCAAGATCATACCATTGTATGACAGCCTGGGTGCAAGACCCTGTCTCAGAAAACAAACAAACAAACAAACAAAAAACCATATGATCATCCCAGTAGACATGGAAAAAGCTTTTGATAAATCCAATATCTGCTCATGATAAAAGAAAAAAAAACAACAACAAACTAGGCATCAAAGGAACATACCATCTATGACAAACTCACAGCAACATTGTATTGAATGCGCAAAAGCTGGAAGCATTTCCCTTGTGAACTGGAACAAGACAAAGCTGCCCTATCCCCACTCCTATTCAACATAGTGCTGGAAGTCCTAGCCAGAGCAATCAGGCAAGAGAAAGAAATAAAAGGCATCCAAATAGGAAAAGAAGAACTCATATTACCTCTCTTCACTGACAGTATAATTCTGTACCTGGAAAATCCTAAAGATTCCACCAAAACGCTCCTAGAACTGATAAATGACTTCAGTAAAGTTCCAGGATACAAAATCAACATACAAAAATCAGTAGAATTTCTATATATCAATAATGTTCAAGCTAAGATCCAAATCAAGAATGCAATCCCATTTACAAGAGCCACACACACAAAATAAAATACCTAGGAGTGCATCTAACCAAAGAGGTGAAAGACCTCTTCAAAGAGAACTACGAAACATTTTGAAGGAAATCATAGATGATACAAACTAATGGAAAAACATTCCATGCTCATGGATTGGAAGAATCATTTTCATGAAAATGGCCATACTGCCCAAAGCAATCTATAGGTTCAATGCTATTCCTATCAAACTACAAATGTCATTTTTCATAGAATTAGAAAAAACTGTTCTTAAATTCACATGAACCAAAAAAGAGCTTAAATATCTAAAGCAATCCTAAGAGAAAGAAACAAAGCCAGAGGCATCATACTACCCAACTTCAAATTATGGTATAAAGCTATAATAACCAAAACATAACAGCACTGGTATAAAAACAGACACACAGACCAGCGGAACAAAATAGAAAATCCAGAGATAAAGCCCCACACCTACAGCCACCTGATCTTTGACAAAGTCAACAAAAATAAATAATGGGAAGAAACCCCTCTGTTCAATATGTGGTGCTGGGATAGCTGGCTAGCTATATGCTGAAGAATGAAACTGGACCCCTACCTTTCACCATATTATAAAAAATAACTCAAGATGGATTAAAGATTTAATTGTAAGACCTCAAACTATAGGAATCCTAGGAGAAAACCTAGGAAATACCATCCTGGACATTGACCTTGGGAAATAATTTGTGACCAAGTCCTTAAAAGCAATTGCAACAAAAATTGATAAGTGGGACCTAATTAAACTAAAGAGCTTCTGTGTAGAAAAATAGAAAAACAAACCAACTATCATCAGAGTAAAAAGACAACCTACAGAGTGGGAGAAAATATTTGCAAACCATGCATTTGACAGAAGCCTAATATCCATAATCTATAAGGAACTTACACAATTCAACAAGCAAAAAACAAATAACCCCATTAAAAGGTGGGCAAAAGATATGAGTAGACACTTCTCAAAAGAAGATATACAAGCAGCCAACAAACATATGACAAAATGCTCAACATTTTTCATCAGCATTAATCATCAGCAAAACGCAAATCAAAATGCAAATCAAAAACACAACAGTCAGAATGGCTGTTTTTAAAAAGTCAAAAAACAACAAATGCTTGCAAGGCTGTGGAGAAAGGGGAATGCTTATACACTGTTGGTGGGAATGTAAATTAGTTCAGCCACTGTGGAAAGCAGTTTGGAGATTTCTCAAAGAACTTAAAACAGAGCTACCATTCAACCCATTACTGGGTCTATATCCAAAGGAAAATAAATCATTCTACCAGATAGACACATGCATTCTTCTGTTCATTGCAGCATTTTTCACAGTAGCAAGACAAGGAATTAATCTAGATGCCCATTAATGATGGATTGGATAAAGAAAATGTGTTGCATATACACATGGAATATTACACAGCCATAAAAAGAATGAAATCAAGTCCTCTGGGGTAACATGGATGCAGCTGGAAGCCATTATCCTAAGCAAATTAATCCCGGAACAGAAAACCAAATATTGCACGTTCTCACTTATAAGTTGGAGCTAAACACTGGGTACACATGGATGTAAAGATGGCAGCAATAGACACTGGGGACTACTAGAGGTGGGAGGGAAGGGGACAAGGGTTCAAAGACTAACTATTGAGTACTAAGCTCACTATCTGGGTGTTGGGATCAATCATACCACAAACCTCAGCATCACACGATACAGCCATGTAACAAACCTGCACATGTGTCATCTGAATCTAAAATAAAATTTGATATTATTAAAAAGTAAAAATGTGATCTTGGATTTTCCCTAATTTGTGATGGTCAGTGTTCCTCTTATGAGAAGGAATTAGCAGCACTAACTCGTTTCTAATTTAATGAAATATAAATAAAAATTAGACTGATAATGATAATCCTTTTTAAGGTACTTTTCAAAATGCGCAATAACTTAGTTGTTCATTTGTTCTTTGTCCCTTTTTCTAGTTTGAAAGCTCCATGAGGTCAAGAGCACTTACTTCAGGGACTTTGCCAAACACCATAACTAGAGTTGACATTCAATAAGTATTTGTTAACTCCATTAAGTAATTAACTGTAAATTCTTAAGGGAGTAACCCTTCTAGAGATTATTCTGTGTTTTCATGTAGTCAGCAGTAATACCTTCCATGGACCTATCCATCTGTCCACTCACCCACCCATCCATCTACCCATCCATCTTTTTAGCCAGCCATCATCCCATTCATCCTTTAGACCACCCCTCCTTCCATCCCTAAAGATATCTAATGCTTAAGGACAGTCTTTACAAAGGGATCCTTTCTTCTTGGTAATTAAAAAGAATGTTCTTCATGAAGGAATTCCCAGTTCAAAGACTTTCCTTCCAGATCTTATAAAGTTGCTTGAGTAGGTTTTACAACAATAATGGCCCAATTTTCAACATATGAACAGTCTTCCTCAACTCCTCTCCTTGGCCTCTTCAATGGTGAAAGAGTACATTAGGGTTCATTATGCTCCATTTCCCTCCCTAAAGCCCTGGTTTTTGGTTAGGAACAACTTTTTGACAAAGTAAAAGACAAAGTCCTTCCTCTTCCACAAAATTTACATTATTTATCTTGTAATAGGACCAGAGGTTTTGAAGAAAATTCATTGCCATTCCTGTAGCTTCTTAATAATAAAGTATGACTCCTAAGACTTTCTATCTATCATGATCTCATT
Organism: Hylobates moloch; assembly: GCF_009828535.3. Lineage (NCBI taxonomy): Eukaryota > Metazoa > Chordata > Mammalia > Primates > Hylobatidae > Hylobates > Hylobates moloch. The sequence continues at coordinate 169,858,864 of NW_026652276.1, read as the reverse complement.
CATAAGCCCCATGGCTTCAACCATCACTTTTATATTGAAGCCTTCTGTCTTAGACTGTTTTCATCTTGTATAGCAGAATACCTGAGACTGGGTAATTTACAAAGAACAGGGATTTATTTCTTATAGTTCTAGAGATTGTGAAGTTCAAGATCAAGGGGCTGGCATCTGTTGAAGGCCTTCTCGCTGTGTCATCTGGCAGAGGGCAGAAGGGCAAAAGAGCACATACATGCCAGAGAAGAAGGAGGCTGAACTCAGTTTTTAAATCAGGATCCCAATCCTGAGATAACAAATTCAAAAAAGAAAAAGAAAAAAGGAGAGAGTGAGTGGAGAGGAAGGGAGGTAAAAAACAAAACAAAAACAAGTTCACTCCAATAACATTAATGCATTTATGAGGGCAGAGCCCTCATTACCTAAGGACCTCTTTAAGATCTCATCTCTCAACACTGTTGGATTGGGGATTCGGTTTCCAGTACATGAACTTTAGAAGACACATTCAAACCACAGCACCTTCCGAATATGTACCTTGACCCCTGACTGCTTCTCCAAACTTCAGAGTTTTGTACCCACCTAGATGACCCACAGCCACCATCCATACACAGTGGGAGGGCAAGGAAAGGAAAGGAAAGGTAAGAGAAGGAAGAAGAGAGGAGAGAGAGAAGAGAGATTGGCTGTTTTTGTAGATCACTCCCCACCTTCCCTTCTAAGAATAGACTTCCAGAGAGTTTTCAGTATCTGTCAACAGCAGGGGCATGGGCCCCTTCCATCCAGAATTCTGGGAGGAGAATGCCATGTGGAGCCTGAAGATAGCATGGGGCAGCCTAGGTATAGTTTTATTGTCTCATTTTTAGGCAGAAACAGAGGCTGAAGAAGATACCCCACTCTCCAGTACATCCAAGTCTGCATGAGGCAGAGAGAAGATACAAAAGTTCCATATCTTGGGGGTTGGGGCTGCCAAGGATTGAGTCAGGGTTTGCCAGGAGTCACTGGGGTGGTTGGTGGAGAGTCATCTAGACCTGAGGGCTCCATGGCAGAGGAAGATCAATCCCAACTAGGAGGGCTGAGGTGAGGCAAGTCAAGGGCATGGTGGAGTGATGGGGTAGGGAAGGGGGATCAGGGATGGGGACAGATAGGACAACCACAGGGCTTTAACCATGTGTGCCAAGACAAGTGACCAGGAATCACTTTCCAGACCCTCAAAGAGTGCATGCAGTGAAGATGGGCCAACAAGCCCTCCTCACCTGGGGCCAGTAGGAGCCCCAAGCAAGGACCAGGGGCCAAAGCCCCACAACCAGTGGTGTTCTAAAAACTATTCCCTCCTCAGACATCCCAAGAAGTGAGGGAAGGGACAAAATTTTGAGAAACGAGGACAGAGTTCAATCTTTGAAATGATAAAATAGTAAGCCAACTCTGACTGAATATTCATGAAAAGGAGCTCAATTTTATGCTGAAAGTAACTAAGCTAGCTGTAATTGGCATAATTATCTTCACTGTCAAAAACAGGATCTCATAGAAATTGAGCTCAGTTTAGCATCATTAAGTAATATTTCTATAGTTTGGAGCTGTGACTCTGAAATTATTAGCACCTACACAAAATTTACCCCAAGATTTCTTACCAAGAAATAAATTTTACAAAAGTTCTCCATAACACCAAGTTTTTATAACATTGAGATATTTAATACTGCTCTCTAGTCAGTTTTTTTTTCACTTAGCCAAAAATTTTGAACATTTTCCTAAGTAACCAAATGTTCTTCCTCAATATAATTTTTAATAACAGCATGGTAATTGATCATATGGCTGTTTCATAAGTTAATTAACTTATCCTTTTTTTGTTTTAACTATATTTAGATTGTTTCCTATTTTCTGCCATATGAATAGCAATGAGATAATGAACAACCTATACATATATCTTTCAGGGCCTTTTTTTTTTTTTTTTTTTGAGAGGGAGTCTCGCCCTGTTACCCAGGCTGGCGTGCAGTGGCGTGATCTCGGCTCACTGCAAGCCCCAACCTGCCGGGTTCACGCCATTCTCCTGCCTCAGCCTCCCGAGTAGCTGGGACTATAGGCACCTGCCACTGTGCCCAGCTAAATTTTTTTTGTATTTTTAGTAGAGACAGGGTTTCACCCTGTTAGCCAGGATGGTCTCGATCTCCTGACCATGTGATCCGCCCACCTCGGCCTCCCAAAGTGCTGGGATTACAGGCATGAGCCACCGCCCCCGGCCAAGATAATTTATTTGGAGTAAGTTCCTTGAAGTGGAGTTTCTGGACCAAACGGTATACATATTTTTAAAGTTTTGATCCATGTGACCAAATTGGCCTTGACAGATGTTATGCTACTTAAAATTCCAACTGAGTGCGTCTTTTCTTACCTCCTCAGCAACAATGGGTATCAGAGTGTTTAATTCTGTTAAAAAAAAAAAAAAAATCTTTTTGGGCTGGGCGCATTGGCTCATGCCTGTAATCCCAGCACACTGAGAGGCCGAGAGAGGTGGACCATTTGAGGTCAGGAGTTCGAGAACAGCCTGGCCAACATGGTGAAACCCTGCCTCTACTAAAAATACAAAAAAGTTAGCTGGGCATGGTGGCATGTGCCTGTAATCCCAGCTACTCAGGAGGCTGAGACAAGAGAATCGCTTGAACCTGAGAGGTGGAGGTTGCAGTGAGCACCACTGCACTCCCCTGGGTGACACAACAAGACTCTGTCTCAAAAAGAATAAAAAGGAAAAAAAGAAAAAATCTTTTCGATTAAAAATTATCTTGTTGGCTGGGCATGGTGGCTCATTCCTATAATCCCAGCACTTTGGGTGGTTGAGGCAGGAGGATCACTTGAGCCAAAGAAGGCTGCAGTGAGCTGTGATTACACCACTGCATTCTAGCCTGGGTGACAGAGTGAGACCCTGCCTCAAAAAAAAATTATCTTGTTTTAGTTTGTAATGATATGACTATAAGGAAATGAGACCCTTCTTATTGATGGGCACATCTCTCTCTCTACTAAGAATATAAATGATTTGCTGTCAATATTTCTCCCAGCTTGGTATTTTAACAGGTATTGAGCTTCTCTGTGAAGAAGGTAAAGTGACATGGAGGTATGAAAATGTCAGTGATGGCAAAAACATTAGGGATGTGTGTGTGTGTGTGTGTATGTGTGTGTGTGTGTGTAACCAAATGATTTATGTTTTGAAGAAGTGGTTAATGGACAATGTCCTGTTACCATTTTTTATTTTGTACAAAGTAAAAAAATATTCCTTTTTATTCCTCAAGAGGTTAAACATAGTTTAGAACAGGCAAATCCATAAAGGCAGAAAGTAGACTAGGGGTTGCTAAAGGTTGTGGGAAGGAGGGAATGGGGAGTGACTGCTAATGGGTACAGGGTTGCATTTTTGGCATGATGAAAATGTTCTGGAATTAGACAGTGGTAATGATTGCACAACTTTGTGAACATACTAGAAAACCACTAAATTATACACTTTAAAAGGGTGAATTTTATGGTCTGTGAATTATATCTCAATAAACCCAGTATTTTAAAAAGTCAATGTGCTTATTTTTCAGGTACACAGATGATATTTCCCTTTGAATAAAAAGGACTAAGATGTTTTAAATTATTTTCTCAAGGCAGGAAGAATAGACTCTAGCTGTACTGATCCAATACTAATTCAAGGCTAATGGACATAGAGTTTGTATTTGGGGTGCTGAAAATTTTCTGGAATGAGATGATGGTGATGGTTGTGTAGCCTTGTGACTATACTGAACCCCAGTAAAGTGTACACTTAAAAATGATGAATTTTATGGTATATGAATGGTTAAATCTCAACTTTTAAAAAGTGAAATAGGCCGGGCGCGGTGGCTCACGCTTGTAATCCCAGCACTTTGGGAGGCCGAGGTGGGTGGATCACGAGGTCAGGAGATCGAGACCACGGTGAAACCCCGTCTCTACTAAAAAATACAAAAAATTAGCTGGGCGTGGTGGCTGGCGCCTGTAGTCCCAGCTACTCGGAGAGGCTGAGGCAGGAGAATGGCGTGAACCTGGGAGGCGGAGCTTGCAGTGAGCCGAGATCGCGCCACTGCACTCCAGCCTGGGCGACAGAGCAAGACTCCGTCTCAAAAAAAAAAAAAAAAAAGTGAAATAAAAAGTTAGGCACAGATGCTCCTTGGCTTATGATGAGGTTATGTCCCAATAAACCCATCAAAAGTTGAAAATATCCTGTCAAAAATGCATATAATACCCCAATAAACCCATTGTAAAGTCAAAAATTATTCAGTCAAGCCATCATTAAGTCAGGGGCTGTCTGTATATGTACATAAAAATTTGTATACATGAATGTTCATAGCAGCATTATTTATAATAGCCTTCAGACAACCCAATGTCTATCAACTGATGAAAGAACAAGGTATGAGATACTCATACAATGGAAAATTACTAGGCAGTAAAAAGGAATGCAATACTGATACATGCTACAACAAGGATGAACCTTGAAAACATTATGCTAAGAGAAAGAAAATATAATGGTTATGTTATATGACACCGTTTATGTGAAATGTCCAGAATAGTCAAATTTGTAGCAATCAAAAGTAAATTAAACAGCTTTATTGAGCTCTGGGTTGCTCTGGGTGAAGAGAAAAATGGGGAGTGACTACTATTTGGTAGGGGCTCTTTTCAGAGCTGATGAAAATGTTCTCAAGTTCAATAGTGATGATAATTCACCTTGTAAATATAATAAAAACCACTGAATTGTCCACTTCATTTATTTATTTATTTAGACAGAGTCTTGCCCTGTTGCCCAGGCTGGAGTGCAGTGGTGCAATCTCAGCTCACTGCAACCTCCACCTCCCAGGTTCAAGTGATTTTCCTGCTTCAGCCCCACTAGTGAGTGGCTGGAATTAGAGGCATGTGCCACCATGCCCAGCTAATTTTTGCATTTTTAGTAAAGACAAGGTTTCCCCATGTTGGCCAGGTGGGTCTTGACCTCCTAACCTCAGGTGACCCGCCTGCCTTGGACTCTCAAAGTGCTGGGATTACAGGTGTGAGCTGCTGCACCCAGCTGAATTGTCCACTTTAAATGGGTGAATTATATGGTATGTGAATTACTTCTCAATAAAGCTGTTTAAAAAGGAAAAAAATTACTGACAAATAGTTACAAAATGTTGAGACAAAGGTTGAAGAGAGACAGATGGATGATAGAAGATGGCCTCTGCTAATATGATGTAAAAAAAGAAATCCTTGATCTTTGAGAAATCGCCACACTGTCTTCCACAATGATCTAGAACCAGAAATACCATTTGACCCTGCAATCTCATTACTGGGTATATATCCAAAGGAATATAAATCATTCTGTTATAAAGACACATGTGTGCCTATGTTCTTTGCAGCACTATGCACAATGGCAAAGACATGAAATCAACCCAAATGCCCATCAATGATAGACTATATAAAGAAAATATGCTACATATACACCATGGAATATTATGCAGCCATAAAAAGGAATGAGATAATGTCTTTTGGAGGGACACAGACGGAGCTGGAAGCCATTGTCCTCAGCAAACTAACACAGGAATAGAAAACCAAACACTGCATGTTCCCACTTATAAGTGGGAGCTGAACAATGAGAACACATGGACACAGGGAGAGGAACAACACACACTGGGGCCTGTCAGTGGGGTGGCGGGACAGAGAGCATCAGGATCAATAGCTAATCCATGTGCAGCTTCATACCTAGGTGATGGGTTGATAGGTGCAGCAAACCACCATGGCACATGTTTACCTGTGTAACAAACCTGTACGTCCTGCATATGTATCCCAGAACTTAAAATAAAATTTAATTTAATTTACAAAAAGAAAAAAGAACCCTCTTTTTTCTTCCCAACCTTTTCTCAATTGTAGGCAGCATTTACCTATTTCTTGAATCTATAACGATTCCTTTAACACTTTTCTAGATCTTGAGTTATTTGTTCAAATTATTTGTCTCCTCTCCAAGACTCATTGTTCTATACTTGTACACATTGCAAATACTATGCTTACTTGCAGAGTTTATGAAATTGCATGCATTTTTTGCTCAATGTTATGATGTATTATGTTACAATGAAGAGTTTAATGCCATCTTTAATGCTTGCTTTTACCTTGCACCCTTTTTTGAAATATAAAACTGCTAGATTAAGTATTCGTGCCAGTTACCACAATTGTTGATTCTGCCAGAAGAGCATTTACCAGTAGGTTCTGGTTCTTGTTACCCAACTCCTTCCCTATGAAAATTATGTCTCCCTAGTAACTAGGTTGTTTTGGCCATTGTTTTGACTTTAACAGCCCTGGGAGTGGAATCTTGTTAAATGTTTTAAATTATAGCACTTCCAAATTCATTCAACAAACATTTATTGAGTACCTACTATTGGCCAGATACTGTTTTGCTATTTTTTTAATCAGCATTAAAGAACTCAAGCTGGTTAATCGAGCATGATTTTTCTCTTACAGATACCAGTAACAGCAATTCAAAGATGTGAATGGGATTAATTCAGGGCTGTTGCTCCTGACAGATAAGTCAGTCTACCTGTTGTTGAATGACATGCAAAAACGAAATTTGGTAAGAAGAAAGTGATTTGAGTAAATTCTTTTTGAATTTGTAGAATGTTTTTGTTTTTCAACTTTTAAATAACATTTGTTGTTAAATCCTTACAAGAACGTCGGGAGTCGGGCTGGGCAACCCCTTCCCCGTGACTCTTCTGTGGATGAGGACATGGAAGTCAGGGAGGTTAGCTGATGTGCTTGTTCAGAGATGCGCAGGAACCCAGAAAGTCCAACCCTTATTTCATCTTACCCTCTAGGTAAAACATCTAGGATCAAACAAGACTGATAATACAGTCTCCTAACCTTTTCCAAACTATTTCAATCAAACTTGATTCTAATGTGAAGTTGTCTTTAATAAAGAAAGAATCCCACTTAGCTATTTGCTCAGCGAGGTCTGGGATTCTATCTAATCTCTATATGTCAGCGTATAATTTGAGCAAGGTCAAAAAGAAAACTAAACCTTTCCTCAATATTTGGAGATGGTGGAGTCAGTCTATTTGTCTGTAAGAGATAAAAAGGTAAAGCGTATCCCTGCTTTTGGTGAGGGAAGTTCAGAAATGACCGTGTTTTGTTTCTGAAAACTTTGGAATACTTATCTTTGGCTAAATATCAAATATAAAAAATACATAAAAAGTTATCCTATGATAATTTTTGCTGGCCACCCGTGATGGCTCATGCCTATAATCCCAGAACTTTGGGAGGCCAAGGCAGGAGGATCACTTGAGGTCAGGAGTTCGAGATCAGCCTGGCCAACATGGTGAAATCCCATCTCTGCTAAAAATACAAAAATTAGCTGGACGTGGTGGCATGCTCCTGTAATCCCAGATATTTGGGAAGGTAAGGCAAGAGAATCACTTGAACTGAGGAGGCAAAGGTTGCAGTGAGCTGTGATTGCGTAACCACATTCCAGCCTGGGCGACAGAGCAATACTGTCTCAAAAAAAAAAAAATTGATAATTTTTGTAAAATTATACATAGTAAAAATAAATGGATCAGATTTTCCATCTGTTGCAAAAATTTTATAGCCTTAAATATGGTGGAAATGCATGGTGGCTCATGCCTGTAATCCCAGCACTTTGGGAGGCCGAGGTGGGTGGATCACCTGACGTCAGGAGTTTGAGACCAGCCTGGTCAACATGGCAAAACTCTGTCTCTACTAAAAATATAAAAATTAGCCAGGCATGGTGGCAGGCACCTGTAATCCCAGCTACTCAGGAGGCTGAGGCAGGAGAATCGCTTGAACCCAGGAGGCGGAGGTTGCAGTGAGCCAAGATTGCGCCACTGCACGCCAGCCTAGGCTACAAGAGTCAGACTCCATCTCAAAAACAAACAAACAAAAATAATTAATTAAAATATATATATTGCCCAAATGTGTATAAATGCTGTATATGGAGTCATTTTCATAATAATTTCTCATTTTTATTGAGTACTAATTGTTTTCCAAGAACTATTAGAAATTGTTTGTATTAACTTATTTAATCTCACACACTGTCAAGCGAGCTCCATATAACATAACATAACATAACATAACAGAACATAACATAACATAACATAACATAATGTGGCATGACGTGGTATACATAACATACCCCCATCTTATAGATGAGGAAACTGAGGCACAGAGAGAATTACTTTCTTTTTTTGTTTTGTTTTGGTTTTTTTGAGATGGAGTCTCACTGTGTTGCCCAGGCTGGAGTGCAATGGTGCGATCTCGGTTCACTGCAATCTCCGCCTCCCGGGTTCATGTGATTCTCTTGCCTCAGCCTCCTGAGTAGCTGGGATTACAGGTGCCTGCCACCATGCCCAGCTAACTTTGTATTTTTAGTAGAGACGGGGTTTTGCCAGGTTTGCCGGGCTGGTCTCGAACTCCTGACCTCAGATGATCCACCCGCCTCGCTCTCCCAAAGTGCTGGGATTACAAGCGTGAGCCACCGTGTCTGTCCGAGAATCAGTTTCTTGACCAAAGTGTCTTTTAAGGAATAAGGGCAAGATTTGAACCCATGCACTCAAGCACTATCCTCTTCTATCTTATTTAGGTTAATGCTCTTGTGCTAAGCAAGGGTCTATTTGAGTCCCTTCAGAATTCGTATGTTGAAATCCTAACCTCCAAGGTGATGGTATCAGGAGGTGAGGCCTTTGAGAGGTGATTAGGTCATGAGGGTGGAGCCCTAGTGTATGGCATTAGTGCCCTTATAAAAGAGACCTTAGAGAACTCACTTACCCCTTCCACCATATGAGGTCACAGCAAGAAGACAGCTGTCTGTAAACCAGAAAAGTTCCCTCACCACACACCAGGGTCTTACTCCATTGCCCAAGCTGGGTGCAGTGGTATGATCTCAGTTCACTGCAGCCTCAACCTGCCTGGGTTCAGGTGATCCTCCCACCTCAGCCTCCCAAGTAAATGGGACCACAGACACATACCACCATGCCTGGCTAATTTTTGTATTTTTTGTAGAGATGGGTTTTCACTAGGTTGCGCAGGCTGCTCTCAAACTCCTGACCTCAAGTGATCCTTCTGCCTCAGCCTTCCAAAGTGCTGGGATTACAGGCGTGAGCCACTGTGCCTGGCTGGATCTGCTGGTATCTTAATCTTGGACTTCCCAGCCTCCAGAACTGTGAGAAATAGATGTCTGTAGTTTTAGCCACCCAGTCTATGGTGTTGTTATAGCAGCCCAAATAGACTAAGACATGTTCTTAGTTCAGATACCAGCAGCTTTCCCCATATTTATCAAAAGCAAGTAGTGAGTTCACCAACACTAGGGCCTTGGGCAAAGTTTGAAGTCTTTCTTTAACATCTTTCCATTTCCCTGTACATATCTTTCATCCCCTTCTTTTGTCTCTGCCCGCCATTTTCCCTCCTCTCATGGGCTGTGGCTCTGGTGTCTGGGGCTCCTAAGTCCTATCATGGAATTCCATCCAGGGCAGCCCTTCCATCTAACTGACATTTTCCTTCTTTTTTCCAAATCTAAACTGCCTCCACTGTGCCACAGCTATTATGAGATAAGCTCAGTCATATTTTATGTCTAGATAGAAACCTATTGATTAGGCCAGAGCACAAAATCTGGCCAGGATTTGAGGGTGAATGAGAACAATGACTTCTAAGGTAGCTTGCCTTTTGCCTGATTCCAACCCAGCCAAAAATGCAGGGAATAGACAAGACATCAAGAATGCAAAGGAGTGGCCATGACTATCCATTACCTTACCAGTTCCCCATGTAGTGAAATTCAGTGGAACTTCCTAACTACAGTGAAACAATGCTAGGTCAGAAGAGCCTGATATGTGGGTTCACTGCCTCTGGTATGCACGGTAGGGAAAGGGGGCACATCATAACCTGTTAAGGAATGCCTGCTTCTCCACACTTATTTAATACTATGTTCTTATGTTCTTAGTTTTGGGGTCTACAGAGGAATTTACCATAAAGCTAATAACATTTAAGCTTCAGGACTCACTTCCCCAGGCTTCTGTGAGTGGTGGGAGTTGCTTGGAGTTGTAAAGTATTCCAGGTGAGGAGGGGAAGCCAGCATGCAATTAGGAAACAGAATTGTATAGGCATTTCTGTTAAATTTCCTAGAGACCTCAGAAGAAAGACACTTACTGATTTCTTTTCTCATTCTAAATTAATAATCAGTTTCATGCCTAACTGATATTTGTGGTTTAATTAATTTATGTATTTATTTATTTTGAAGTGGCTCATAACTGCATATGCACCAGGCCCCACTCCTGAGGTCTACCTGCCCCTTATTATCCTAGCTGGATTACAAAGGAATATATTTGTTGGAAAGAGATTTGGGGGCTAGCAGCCTGTGCTGCATATTCTGTTTGCCCCTCCAGACCTATTCTTCACCCTTCTCTCCCTAGTCTGTAGCCCAGGTGGCTACTCTCTGTGGATGCTTCCCTGGCTACCTTGCCATCAGGTTGGGGTCCATCAGTGAGATCATCTGCAGGGAATGGGAGGACTGGAGGAGATTGTTGATTTCTCTGACAATGGGTTGGCAGCAGGATGGGCCTCATGGGTGTGCAAACTATGGAGTCAATAGGACCCCATTCTTAAGAAAGGCCCTGTGCTTGGTTTAATGCTTTTCTGTCACTGTCTTAAATTCTTAATTTTATCTTTTAAAAAAAATTTCAACTGTTATTTTAGATTCAGGGGGTACAGGTACAGGTTCATTATAAGGGTATATTGCGTGATGGTGAGGTATGTCATTTTATCTTTGAACGTGTGTTTTGTAAGTGAAATCAAAGGGAAAGTGGAGCATATATGTGAACAGAGGGGTTACATGAAATATATGTGTCTGCAATTTCCAGTTGCTCCATTTGAATATAGTATTTACGGTGTCCCCACGATCATAGAATGCCTATGTACCCGTGCACTACGTAAGGAATTCAGGGAGACTCAAAGCAAGTACAAGGTACAACTGATAAAGCCCCGAGATGTCATGCTTTCTATTTCAACCACAACTTGCTTAAAATTCAGAAAAAAGGCAATGAAATTTGAGAAACATACAACCAAGGAGCCTCATCATATCATTTCTTACTCATGTTACTTCTCTGTTACTTCCTAACCACTTACACTAAAAATGATGTCACAGAAGGAAAGGGGAAGATCAGGCAAGCCATAGTTCCTTTTCCTTTCAGTCCTTCCTTCCTCATCAGTAAACTGAAAGTAGAGTGTTGGAATACTGTATGAGTATAAGTAAGTGAAATGAAACAGTGGAGTTAGTTTTGTGCACTATTTCCACTGTTCCAGTGGGGGGCGGCACCAGAGAAGGGAGGTAGATTTCACCTTCCCTTGTTATTTTCCTTTAACCTCTGTCCACATCTGTGTAAGTCATTCTTTCATTAGTCTCTCTTTTACACTGCTCTGTTTGTTTGTGTATATTTTATTACGGACATTTTCAAACATAAATAGAGAATAGTATAACAGACGTGCACGTACCCAGTATCTAGCTTCAACAATAATTTTTTCACCCCTTTGGAGTGTGCCATTTGCTTCCTGCTGTGATCTTGGCTGATAGAAGGCCTGCTTATGCATTTTGACTATTCATCATACCCCTGTCCTCAACAGGGAGCAGCAACTTGACAGCTTGTTTCTAAAAAGAAATTAATGAACATTGACCCACAGATTAAAATGGCGGAAGTAGCCTTAAACATATTCCCTACCTGTTCAGTGAAACTTGGTTCCCTAACTCCCTCCTGGGCAACCAAGCTCATCTCAAACTATGTTTTGTTTTGTATGCAAAGCTACAAAAAGAGGGCATGCTTAGTACCCTCTAAAGTAAGTGAATCACATTAATCAACAGCATTTATTCCCACCAATTGATAAATGCTTTATCTTTTCACTTGTAGGAGAAAAGAAAACATGTAGGAAGAATTATTTTCTTCGTGATGAGGTCCTCTTTGTGAGAGGACTGATTACATTGTCATAGATCAGCAACATATTTGTCTTCCTTAATTTCATGAAAATAATTTTGTCATTAATGAGATTTGCTAGTAGAGCAGAAAGGTCATATCTACAAGGATAGATTCACTTTTAGTATGAGACCCTCGCCACTTGTCTCATCAAAAATAATCATTTCGGGTTTAGTCTTTTTACTAGTAGACATAATAAAAGTAACATACTACTATTCTATAAATAGGCATTTGGAATTAGTCTCTTTTTCATCATATCCCATCAAGGATACCATAGAATTGTCCAAATCAATAGGAAAATAGAGAAGGTAGGGGTTGGGGAAAGAACTAATCTTTATTTGTTTGAGATGGAGTCTTGCTTTGTCACCCAGGCTGCAGTGCAGCGGCCCGATCTCTGCTCACTGCAACCTCCGCCTCCTGGGTTCAGGCAATTCTCCTGCCTCAGCCTCCCGAGTGGCTGGGATTACAGGCATGTGCCACCACGTCCGGCTAAATTTTTCTGTATTTTTAGTAGAGACAAGGTTTCACCATATTGGCCAGGCTGGTCTCGAACTCCTGACTTTGTGATCCACCCACCTTGGCCTCCTAAAGTGCTGGGATTACAGGCATGAGCCATCTCGCCTGGCCAGAACTAATATTTATTGAATGCCTTCTTTGTGTTATAAATATTTATTGTCAATTTAATCCTCACAGTAATCCTAGGAGGTAGATGTTATTATTCCTGCATTATAGAGGAGGAAGGTGAAGCTCAAGGAGGTTAAATTGCTCCAAAGTCTACAGCTACATGATAATTACAAGAGCCACTATTTATGTTTTGCAGAGCTTGACCCTATGCAAAGCACTTTAGATCCATTAGGAAATTTTACCCTCCATGGTAAATCACATTATGTCCATAATACAGATTAGGTGAGTGAAGCATCTTGTCTAGGGGCACATAGATATTAACTGGCAGTGTCAGAATTCTGAGTCAATTCTGTCTGACTCAGATCCTTGCTGTTCTCACTCCCCTCTGCTGGTTTGCAAGGGAGACGGGTACAATTTCTGTTAGAATTTCTTTTTCCATCTTGAACTTCTCTTCCCTTTTGCCAATGTCCATTCAATCATTCTGATCTTTCTCTTTGATAAAGGGCACAAAATCAAATGTGAGTAGACAGCTCCTTTGTCACCATATTGCATTGCACAGTCAATCTCAACGTGGGCCTGTTCTTTCTTTGATCGTTTTCTTGTCTAATGTTTAATTTTCTCTGTTCATTGTCTCCAGATATTTTCACACATGCAGTCCTAAAATATCTTAAAAAGTAATATATTTTAAAATTGATGCATAAAATTTTTATCATGGGGTAAAAGAGTTGTATATACTTACATATATATAATTTCTGATATAACTAATGACATTTAAAAAATAAGTATCACATTATTCGTTGATATCTATACAGCGAGATCTAAATAGTATAGCAATTTGGTGCCTTATCCTACTTTCTAATTTATTTTTTGTTGTATATATTTATGGTATATAGCATGATGTTCAGACATACATATATCCAGTGAAATGATTACTACAGTCAAACAAATTAACATTTCCATCACCTTCCATAGTTACCTTTTGTGTGTGTGTGTTTGTTTGTGTGTGTGTTGTGTGTGTGATACGAGCACCTAAAATCTACTCTTAACAAATTCTCAATGTATAATATTAAGTATAGCCCTCAGGCTGTCCATTATATACTTTTAAAATATACATCATAAAGTTCTTCTTTACCTGCAGGACATTTTCTTTTGTTTATTTACTCCTTGAAATTATATTTCCATTCCACTTCCTACTATTTTTTCTACTTTAAACAATTTCATAAGTACATACTTCTCTACAACAAAAATATGTAAAAATTGGAAATAATTTTAAATTTCCTGTGATGGTTCAATTCTGTTAGAAAATTCTACATGATTTCTTAAAACCACATAAATATATTACAAATATTGATGGGTAATTACTAAACATAAAATGTAAGACTGCATTGGAATTGCAGTTCTTACTGAGATGGGTAGTATTTTCCCCCCATATACCCATGGTAAAGATACCAGAAATAGCATCAGTGCTATGATTTGGTTGCTATAGGTGCTGAGAAGCTTTTCAACTAAATAAGTAAATGGGAATGAGAGTTTTGTTATGGCAATGGGGCTCAATTCTTTGAATTCTTGTTCAGTTACATACCAAAAATTACATGGTAATCTATCATCAAGATGGTTTTTAGTGATCTCTCCTCTGTGGACTTGATTAAATGTCTCTCACTTTGGTGAAAAGCAGAGAATTAGAATCCATCTAACTTGCAATAGGATTAATTATCCCATCATTGCAATAATTTTTCCCCTTTTTTGAGTGTTCTAGAGGTTTTTGCACCTGAAGCAATGCATTCGTAGGCTTGGGATGAGTGTGAGGTATGCCTTTCTATATTATCAAGTGATAAAAGCAAGATGATTGGGCAGGGAAGATAGGAAAGGAGAGCAGCCCGATGACGACCACAGGACAAGCCTATCAGAAAACCTATTCCTTTGAAACTATCCATGCCTACTTACCCCTTAGGAAAACGCCACATACCTTCCCTCCTCTGCCTGAAGATTGCTGATCTGTAAACTTCACTCATTTGGTGCTATAGCACCTTGGCACTGTGGATAAATGTTGAGGCTGATCTCCTACATCATCTTGTAGGATGGCTTTTTTTCTCCTCCCATTTTTAGCACATATTTTCTTAAACTTTCAACTCTTTCAAAAGCTTCTTTAGTTAGCCATGTGTGGTGATGTGTGCCTGTAGTCCTAGCTACGATGGAAGCTGAGGCAGGAATGATCACTTGAGCCCAGGAGGTCGAGGCTACAGTGAGCCATGATCATGCTACTGCACTCCAGCCTGGGTAACAGAGTGAGACTCTGTCTCAAGAAATCAAGTAAAATAAAATAAAATAAAAAATAAAGCTTCTTTAGGGCACTATAAATAAGATAGCAACATTTGTGCACAGATGTTTTATAATCCTGGCCAATTCAATTTTAAAAAAGAAATAAAAAGAGAAAGAAATAAGGAGAGAAAGAATGAAGAAGAAAGAAAAAGAAAGACCACAAGGAGTAAAGAAAGAAAGAAAGATCGCAAATACTCTTGAAGATAGAGAGGAGATTTTAAATTACAAAAGGCTGATTCTGTATGGAGGGGCTGTACATGGTATATCAGCCATATGGGGATTCAGATTTCTCTTTCCACACGTATACAGACATTGACTGGTTACCTCTGTTCAGCATCTGTTCCTCGCTTCCCTCAGCAAGAGTACTCCCAGCTCATTCCCAATTATCTGGCTTTTGTGATTGAGCCCATGTCAGCTCCGTGAACAAGACGTGATTGCTGACCTAGGCCAATCAGTATATCCCATACTCCTGGCTATAGGAAATGATTGGTTCAATTAAGCAAATAGTCCAGTCCAAGAGATTATGCTTATGCTTCTATGGAGAAAGAAAGCATACAAGCATTAAATATATCCGTTATTGGCAGAGAGACGCTTTGTTTGCTGCTGGACATGAGTGTGGAGATGTAGCACCAGGAGCCTCTGGTAGCCATCTTGCAACCATGAAGGCAAAAGTCTCTTAAATTTTTTTTTTTATTTTTTGTGGGTACATAGTAGGTGTATATATTTATAGGATACTTGAGATGTTTTGATATAGGCATGCAATGTGAAACAAGCATATCATGGAGAATGGTATGCATCCCTTCAAGTATTTATCATTTTAGTTACAAATAGTCCAATTACATTATTTAAGTGATCCAACGCTATTGGTTTCTACTACAATTTTTTTTCAATCTTGAGCTTCTCAGAGTTCTTGGCAGGACCAAGAAAGAGAAAGAAACTGCATTCCAGTCATGGTCATTTGGCCAAATCAATCTCTATCTGATCCAGATAAGTCCCCAAATATTCTGTTATGTGAACCAATGAAATTTCCTTATTGTTTTTCAGTTTTAATGGGATTTCAGTGACTTGCAGAAAGAATGATAAATTATGTAAAAAGTAATAATATAGTCATTCACTGTAATCAGAATATCTCTGCATTTATTTTTACTCTTTTCTTTCTGCATATATTGGGATTCACAGACACATGTTTTGAAGAAAGCATACCATTGCATAAAAACAATGAAAAGCCACAGACCTAAAAAGAAAAAAGAAAAGAAAAGCCATAGACCTAGATCTTGACTCATGTCAGGAAAGATACTGGTGTTTATGGGGGTCAATATATAGCACCCCTCTTTTCTCTACCTCATCTCCAAAGCCACTGAGATCTAGATCAAAATGTGAATATTCTTCTAATAGAGCTGCTGCAGTCATGGTGAGCTTCCTAATACTTCAGACCTAGCTGGACTTTCTCACCCAGCCACAGGCAGCACCGAGCCAGCACAGGCCTGTTCTTGGGAAACTAATGATAAGGGTGCATAACAAATGAAGACTCCATAGACAGGCTGACTTTTAAGAGAAGAGAGAAAGGAGGGGCATGGCTACAGTACCAGTGTCTTAGCCAGTATGTCAATCCTCTTACCCAGAATGAGATAAGAATAGGCAGGGGCTGAGAGTCAAGAAAGCAAATGTACAAAAATATGTAATGAGAATTGTAGCAAATACTAGAAAGGAAACAAACAAGGCCTTGTGAGAAAATAACTGGACCGGGCTGCTTTAAAAGGGGTAGCCCGGCAAGGCTCTATGAGAGGACATTTAAACTGAAGCCCAAAGGATGAAAAGGAAACTGTCATTCAAATGGGGGAGGAGATTAGAGACAGGAGAGCATTCCAGGTTGAAAGATCCGGCAAATACAAAGTCCCCAGAGTGGGGATGAGTATAGGCTGGGGGTGCACAAGGTGAAGCCTTTAGGTAAGGCTGAACCATGCCTTAAGTGGGGATCAGGTGTTTGGATTTTGTTCCAAGTGCAATGGGGAGTTGTTGAACCATCAAATAGGAGAGTGACATGAATAAATTTATGGTTTCAAAAGATACCTTTGGCTGTTTTGAAAATGAGCTGGGCAGGTTTCAGAGCAGAGACAGGGAGGTCAGTTGGGAGAATATTGTAGTAGCCCAGATAAGAGATAGTGGTCTAAAGCAGTGGCAGTGGATATACACAGAAGGTAATGGGTCTGAGACATATTTTGGAGCTAGGCTAGACACAGTTTGCTGATGGATTAAATATAGTTGACTAAGGGGTGCCTAGATTTTTTGCCTAGAGCAAAAACATATACTATTTCCTCCCTCCCTTCCTTTCTTCCTTTCTTCTTTCTGTAAATAAAATGTACAAGAGACCATTGGTTTGGACTTAACTCCTGCACTAAGCCCAACAGACCAAACCAAACGGAGTTACTCGTGCTGAAGTTCCAAGCCACCAAGCTGAAATTAATCTGTTTATCTGAACTTCAGAGAAATCAGGGGAAAGAGAGATAATAGCCAAATCCCCAAACAGGCCAGTTTTAGCCAGCATGATAAAGAAGTCACTTCTGCTTTAACCTTTACAAAGAAAGTAACTTTGAAATGACCAATCCACTTTTTATTCTCAGTTTCTGTTTCTTCAGCCTATAAAGTCAGTCTCTTCTGCTCAGCTACTTGGAATACCAATTCTATTTTATAGGGATTGCCTGATTCTGGAATCACAAATAAAAGCCAATTAGATCTTTAAACTAAACTTGTAATTTTGTCTTTGACTCTTCCTTCTTTCCTCTTTCTCTTCTTTCTTTCTCTTTCTCTTTTATTCTTCTTTGCCTTATTCTTATTCTTTTTTTTGTATGAGAAGAGTACATCAATATTTCATGTACAGACATGTTAAGTTTGAGATATATAGTTGAGATTCAACTATAAGGATAAGAGATTCTGGAGTTTAAAGGAGATGTTTAGTTTGGATATATATATATATAATTTGGGAATTATCAGCAATTACATGGCATTTAAAGCCATAGGAATAATTGAGAGCATCTAGGGAGAGGGTAAACGAAGAGAAAAAGTGCAAGGAATCAGAAGATCCCCAACATTTAGAAGTCTAATAGAAGCAAAGGAGCTAGAAAGGAAATTGAAAATGCATAGCCAGTTGGGTAGGTGGAAAACTAGAATATAGCCTTATGGAAGTCAAGGGAAGAGCACTTTAAAGGAGGGGGTGGCCAATTGTATCATATGCGCAACAAGAACACTGAAATGAAGACAGAAAGGTCTCTTGCATTTTGTCCCATGGAAGTCTTAGGTTGCCTGTAACAAGAGCAGTTTTAGTAGGGGAAAGAAAGATAATCATAAAGAGTTGAAGAATGAACGGGATGGGGCAAGGATAGTCTCATCAACAAACAATTTTAGGATATTTGGATATCTATTGCAGAAGAAAAAAATTAGACCCTTATCTCATACCATATACAAAAATCAACTCAAAATGGATTGAAGATTAAACATAAGACCTGAAAATATAAGACTACTAGAAGAAAACATAGGGAGTTAGCTCCATGACATTGGTTTGGGCAATTACTTTTTGGATATGACCCCCAAAGTACAAGCAACAAAAGTGAAAATAAACAAACGGGATTATATCAAACTAAAAATTTCTGCACGGCAAAGGAAACGATCAGCAGCATGGAAAAACAACCTATGTAATGGGAGAAAATATTTTCAAACCATACATCAGCTAAGGGGTTAATATTCAAAATATATAAGGAACTCAAAAACTTACTAGGAAGAAAACAAATAACTCAATTTAAAAAATGGGCAAAGGACCTGAATAGACATTTCTCAAAAGAGGACATACAAATGATCAACAGGTATATGGGGGAAAAAAAAAGCTCAATAACACTAATCATTAGAGAAACGCAAATGTAAACTACAATAACATATGACCTCACAACTATTAGAATAGCTATTATGAAAACGACAAACGATAACAAGTGTTGGTGAGGATGTGGAGAAAAGGCAACCCTAGCACACTGTTTGTGGGAATGTAAATTAGCACAGCCATTATGGAAAACAGTATGGAGATTCCTCTTAAAAATAAAACTGCCATATGACCCAGCAATTCCACTTCTGGGTACATATCCAAAGGAAATTAAATCAGTATGTAGAAGAGATATCTGCACTCCCATGATCCCTGCAGCACTATTCACAATAGTGAAGATATGGAATCAACCTGTGTTCATCAATGAATGAATGGATAAAATAAATGTGGTATATATGAAAAACTATTCAGCCTTAATAAAGAAGGAAATCCTGTCATTTGTGACAACATGGATGAACCTGGAGAACATTATGTTAAGTACAGTAAGACAGGCACAGAAAGAAATACTATATGACCTCACTCATATAAAGAATCTGAAAATTTGAACTCATGGAAGCAGAGTAGAATGGTGGTTACCAAGGGTTGTTGAGGGAGAGAGGTTGGGGAGTTGTTGATCAAAGGACACAAAACCTGAGTTAGACAGGAGGAATAAGTTAAAGAGATCTATCGTATAGTGTGGTGACTACAGTTAATAACAATGTATTGCATACTCGAACATTGCTAAGAGTAGATTTTAAGTGCTCTCACCACAAAAAAAGTGAGATAATGCATATGTTAATTTACTTTATTTAGCCACTCCACAATGTATACATATTTCAAAACATCATGTTGTACACTAAAATTTTTAAAAAATCATTCAATCACCCAAAAAGCCTATAAAATAAAAATAAATAAACGATAATTTAAATGAAGAACAAGAATGAATGGGAGGTGAAGAAATGGAAACAGAGCTCTAGAAAACTCTTTTTGATAGATTTTGCTGTGAAGGGGGAGTAGAAAAGCTGTAAATAGAAGGAAATGTGGGGCCAAAGGAGGTGTTTGTGTATTTCTTTGTTTGTTTAAAGCTGGGAGATTCTATGGCTGTCTGTTTGCTAATGGAGCTGAACTAGTAAGGTGGGATGTAGTGACATGCAGGAGAGAAAAGGGTAAAGCAAAGCAGTGAGGTCTTCGAGAGGAAGGGAGGAAATAGTCCAAAGCACAAAGATTGAGACTGAAAATTGAGAGTGAAGGCTGTCCTTCGCCTAACTGGAGAGAAAAAGAAGGTAGAAGCAGAAATGAGGCTGGGCATGGTGGCTCATGCCTGTAATCCCAGCACTTTGGGAGGCTGAGGCAGGAGGATAACTTGAGGCTAGGAGTCGAGACCAGCCTGGGCAACATTAGCAAGACCCCATCTCTACAAAAAAATTAAAAATTAGCTGGGCATAGCTGAGTAGCTGGAGCTACAGGCGTGCACCACCTGTGTGCCACCTGGTCTACAGGTGGTGCACACCTGTAGTCCCAGGTATTTAAGACACTGACGCAGGAGGATCACTTAAGCCCAGGAGTTTGAGACTGCAGTGAGCCATGATCGCATCACTGCACTCCAGCCTGGGCCACAGAGCAAGCCTCTGTCTCAAAAAAATAAAAAGAAGGCCAGGCACAGTGGCTCATGCCTGTTATCCCAGCATTTTGGGAGGCCAAGGCGGGCAGCTCACCTGAGGTCAGGAGTTTGAGAACAGCCTGGCCAACATGGTGAAACCCTGTCTCTACTAAAATACAAAAATTAGCTGGGTGTGGTGGCGTGTGCTTGTAATCCCAGCTACTCAGGAGGCTGAGGCAGGAGAACTGCTTGAACCTGGGAGGCAGGGGTTGCAGTGAGTCGAGATCACACCACTGCACTCCAGCCTGGGTGACAGAGCGAGACTTCATCTCCAAAAAATAATAAAATAAAATAAAATAAAATAAAATAAAATAAAATAAAATAAAAACAAAACGAATCAGACATGAGCAGGCAAAGAAGATGAGTGAGATTCTGTCTGATTTCCTATTTTCTTACTGCTATCCAAGGCCTAGGATAGAGTAATATAGCTATATCACCCTCAATAATAACAATGTCTTATAATTATATTTTAAATGCTGCCATGTGTAAATCAAAATATGACTTAATTGGTAACGTTATGAGACTTTCCATAGATGTAAATTTACAAAGAATAACAACTTTCTTGGTTAGAGCATGTGTGCGATTTTTTCAATATAAGTACAGTCTAATCGACCACACTTAGAATGAAATATGAGAACCAAGAGTATTCTATGATTATGATTATAGATATAATTACTGACAGTTGAAATTTGCTTGCTTGAGTAGACCAGATAATTAAAATATCATGTTAAATAGGCTTAGGATCAAACCTATACAGAACTGAGGGCTTTGCAAAGAGAAAAATTTCCATGGCTGGAGAACTGCATTCTTAACCTGGGCCAGGTATTTCAAAAATATGCTGTTTTGGTCATGAGGGAATACAGGGAGGGAGGAGAGTGGGTGGGGACAGAAATGTTACAAATGACTTTGTGCAAACTCATCACCACTATAGGAAAAACAACACAAAACCACGACCCAGTCAGTAACATTATCTTAGGCCTATAGAGAACTGGCACACTTTTTGGCTGACTGTCATCCTCAATAATTTATCTTGTAGTTACACAACGTGTTTCCTTAAGAAAACTCAAAGAGCCCTATACAAGTTATTTCATTGTCTTCGTAACATTCTGAAGATAAAAGCAGAAGGGAAGTTGTCTAGACCAATGCTATCCAATAGAAATACGACTCAAGCCACACATGTAATTTAACATTTTCCAGAAGCCACTTTTTTTTTTTTTTTTTGAGACAGTCTCCCTCTGCTGTCCAGACTGAAGTGCAGTGGTGTAATCGTGGCTCACTGTAGCCTTGACCTCCTGGACTCAAGCAATCCTCCCACCTCTGCCTCCCAAAGTGGTGGGACTACAGGCATGTGCCGTCACGCCCAGCTAATTTTTGTGTTTTTTGTATAGACAGGGTCTCGCCACGTTGCCCTGGCAGGTCCCGAACTCTGGGCTCAAGTGATCTTCCTGCCTGGCCTCCCAAAGTGTTGGGGTTACAGGCATGAGCCACCGTACGCTGCCTTAAAAGCTACATTTTTAAGAGGTAAAAAGAAACAGGTGAAATTAAGTTGAATATTATATTTTATTTAACCCACCACATCTAAACAATTATCATTTCGCCGTAATGAATATAAACAATTGTTCATGAAATCTGTTACGTTGTTTTGTTTGTACTAAGTCTTTGGGTTTATTTTTTTTTCAGCTTTTATTTTTAGATTTGGGGGTACAGTACTAAGCACTTTGAAATCTAGTGTGCATTTTACACTTCCAGCAAACCTCAATTCAGACAGGCCACATTTCACATGCTCAGTAGCTACATAACAGCACAACTCGAGAGAATAAAAGAAAGGGCGATGGTCACAGAACCTGAAGTCTGGGCTCTATTGCAAGCTAACATACTGTGAGTCACAGTTTGTCACTGCCCTGCTTAAAATCCTCCATGGGTTTCCTGTCACACCTATCACAACAGCTGACGTCTTACCTGTAAGGCTGCACATGGAACTGCCCCTGCCTTCCTTACTGATTCCGTAGCCTGCTGATTTCCCCCTCATTCTGTCCCCATCCTAGGCCTTCTCCTTTGCTGAGTCCAGTTCATTCCTATGTCAGGTTGGTGGCGCTTCCTCCTCCTTCAGCCTCAAATAGATCTTCTCGTGGCTCAAACCGTGACTTAATTCATGTTTTTGCTGAAAAGTCATTTTATAAAGGCCAGCCTATGGTCAGAAATAGCTCCTTTGCTAGCCACTCTCCAGCTACTTACCCTGCTTTCTTAATGTTTAATTAATTAATTAATTTATTTATTTTTGAGATGAAGCCTTGCTCTGTCACGCAGGCTGGAGTGCAGTGGCGTGATCTCAGCTGACTGCAACCTCTGCCACCCAGGTTCAAGCAATTCTCCTGCCTCAGCCTCCTGAGTAGCTGGGACTACAGGTGCATGCCAATAAGCCTGGCTAACTTTTGTATTTTTAGTAGAGATGGGGTTTCATCATGTTGGCCAGGCTGATCTCGAACTCCTGACCTCAAGTGATCTGTCCTTCTTGGCCTCCCAAAGTGCTAGGATTACAGGCATGAGCCACCACACCTGGCCTTAATGTTTATTGTGCTAAGTATTGAAAATATATATGCATGTATACTGTTTTTTATATATATATATACATTTTTTTTTTTGAGACAGGATCTTACTCTGTTGCCCAGGCTGGAGTGCAGTGGTGGGATCACAGCTAATTACAGCCTCAACCTCCCATGCTCAAGAGATCCTTCTGTCCCTGACCCCAGTAAATGGGACTACAGGCATGTGCCACCATGACTGGCTAATTTTTAATTTTTTGTAGAGACAAAGTCTTGCTATATTGACCAGGTGGGTCTTGAACTCTTGGGCTTCAGTCATCTTCCTGCGTTGGCCGCCCAAAGTGCTGTGATTACAGGCATAAGCCATGGCACCCAGCCTGAATTTTTTGTTGTTGTTGTTTACGATCATCTCCTCCACTGGAAAGTAAGTTTTATGAGGTCAGGGGCTTTGGTTTGGTTTGTATACTGTTAGATTACAGCACCTGGCACACAGTAGGCTTGTTGAATGCATGAGTCATTTTGGGCAGGTCATTTGGAGGGTACAGTGCAACATTTAGGAGCTTGCACTCTGAAGTGAGACTCCCTGAGTTTGTACTGTAGCCTGTCTGCTGACAAGCTCTGTTCCTTTGAGTAACTGCTTAACCTCTTGCAACCTCAGGTTCTTCATCTGAAAAATTGGGATGTTAATAATATCTACTTCATAGAGATGATGTTATTTTGAGGATTAAATGAGACAAACTAGGTCAAATAATACAGTATCTAGCTCATAATAAACTTGAGAAAAATTGCTATTATCTATTAAACAGAGATGAAAATGAGTGCTTCTGCTTAGACATACTTCACCTACTCCAGTGCTCCATAGCCTTGGCTCTGGTCAAGGTTCCTAACAGACGTTCCTCTATGTGATCCATCCTTATCTCAGTTACCCTTTTGGCACCACTCGATAGGTTGAAAGGTCTCCTCCCTGATTCCCGCGGGACACAGACTTTCCTACTACTTTTCTGCTTGCCTCTGCTCATCCCCCTTTGCAGGCTCCTCATCCTCTCCCCTTTTTATATTTGTTCAGGCTTTGCCTTTGACACTGATTATTCTTTTCTTTTTCTTCAATTTTTCAATTCTGTTAATATACATATAACACAAAATTTACTATGTTTAAGTATATACAATTCAGCGGTATTAAATATTCATAATGTTGGGCAATCATCACCACCATCCATCTTAATAACTTTTCTTATTTTATAAAACGGAAACTCTATTCCCATTAAACAATAACTCCGCATTTCCTCCTTTCTTCAGCCCCTGGCAAGTACCATCCTACTCTCTGTTTCTGTGATTTTGACTACTCTTAAGTACCTCATGTAAGTGGAATCACACCATATTTGTCTTTTTGTAATTGTCTTATTTTTCACTTAATATAATGTCAAGGTTCATCCATGTTGTAACATGTGTCAGAATTTCCTTCCTTCTAAGGTTGAGTAATATCCCACTGTGTGTCTACATCACACTTTGCTTAACCATTTATCTGTCAATAGACACTTGAACTGCTTCCACATTTTAGCTATTGTGAATAATGCTGTTATATACGTGGGTGTGCACATATGTCTTTGAGACCCTATTTTCAATTCTTTTGGGCATATACCTAGCCACTGATTACTCTGTATACCTTCTACCTGAGCAATCTCATCCACCCCCAGGACTTCAATTGCCATTTCTTTTCTTTCTGCTTTTTTTTTCTTTTTTTTTTTTGAGATGGATCTCGCCCTGTCGCCCAGGCTGGAATGCAGTGGCACGATCTCAGCTCACTGCAACCTCTGCCTCCCAGGTTCAAGTGATTCTCCTGCCTCAGCCTCCTGAGTAGCTAGGATTACAGCTGTGTGCCACCACGCCTGCCTAATTTTTGTATTTTTAGTAGAGATGGGATTTTACCATGTTGGCCAGGCTGGTCTCGAACTCCTGACCTCAGGTGATCTCTGCCTTAGTCTACCTGAGTGCTGGGATTACAGGCATGAGCCACTGTGCCTGGCCTTCAATTGCCACTTCTATGCTGATAATTCCAAATCTACATCTCTAGTCCAGCTTTCTCTCCTGTGCTCCAGGTCTGTACCTGTGATGCCCTTACAGCCATTCTGCTTGGATATCCAATATTGAAATTATTCTATTTCCTCCAAACCTGCTCCCCTTCGGTATTTCCTGTCTAAATGAATGGCATCTCCATGTACTCATTGTCCAAACCAGAAAATGTAGTATCAATCTGGCGTCCTCCCTCTCCAATCCCACAATCCAATCAACCTCAAAGTACTCACACATCTACTTCTACATACTCCTATAGTCATACCTGAATTCAGGTCAATATCACTTCCTGTCTACCTTCCAGGGTACTGGTAACGAATAGCTTCCTAGAGACACTTCTGTATCCATTCTTTCCTCCCTCAAATTCTTTTCCATAAAGTAACTAGAATAATTTTAATAAAATGCAAATCTGATCTCATTATCAGATGCTCAGAGCCTCATTGCTTAGAGCTCCAATGTGATGGGTAGCTTCTCCTTGCCTTTAGGACAAAGTCAATGTTTTTAGTCATTTAATATTTAGTTATACCTATTTTAAGTTTTATACACACACCTGTTACAAACAAACAAAACAGCAGCCCTACAACATACCCTCTCCCATATCACTGTCCACCATTTCTTATGGTTCAGTTCCCTAGGGGCAACCACTTTCAGCTATTCTACCCGATTCCTTTGAAATTATCTCCGTATCTCTAAATAACGTATTTATAGTGCTATTAAAGTTTTTCTCAGTAACTTCTAACTTTAGAAAAGAAGATTTAATTTCACCAAATCCTCTAGGTACTCATACACATGTACACCTTCCATTCTTCTTCTTCCCAACATGATCATGATTTAATAATATTGCATTCAGTATTTGCACTGATAGGACTTTCTACATATTTCTAGATATTTATTTATATCTAGTGTACTATGTGTAGTATAGTGTACTATGCTATGAGTACTCTTCCTTTCTTGTACTGCTTTTGTTTTTTTTTTTTTCTGGAGTTAATAACTCTCTTTTTCCTTCCCTGTAACTTTATTTTTGTGATGAAGATGCTGACTCCATTTTTGTTGTTTGATTGTTGATAGCTTTCTTCTTATCTTTTCTTTACTTTTTTTTAATTTTTAATTTTTAATTTTTTATTTTTTTTTGAGACAAGGTCTCACTATGTTGCCTAGGCTGGAGTGCAGTGGTGTGAAGACAGCTCACTGCAACCTTAACCTCCTGGGCTCAAGTAATTCTCCTTGACCACAGTGCCTGCCATGACACCAGGCTATTTTTATTTCATTTTATTTATTTATTTTTTTGTAGAGAAGAGGTCTTGGCCATGTTGCCCAGGCTGGTCTTGAACTCTTAGGCTCAAGTGATCCTCCTGCCTTGGCTTTCCAAAATATTGGGGTTATAAGCATGAGCCACCATGCCTGGCCTGTTGACAGTTTTCAATTACTACCACTTTTTCCTGTCTCCTGTACATCTGGGAACCAAGATAAAAAAAAACCTGTGTAGGCCCTTGCCTCTGAAAGCCAATGAGAATTTAAAATGATACTCTGGCCCATTTTAGGAGAATTTTCTTCCATGCTAAGTCTATCCTTTAACCACAATAAAATCCCCAAACCACTCCCAGCCCTTTGCTCATCTTCTTTCCCTTTTGGGAACCCCCTAATTACCGTACTAAATCTAGTTTATTCATATTCACTGGAGTGCATTGTGTCATTTGTCTGGATACCTAAATAAATTTCTGGGTAGGCAATCATGCCCATCTCTGTGCAGACTGATCAAAACAGCTTTCTATGTTCTTATTAATATGTCTCCAAACTGTCCCCACCTCTAGTTTTGTAAATCTTCCCTCAACATGCTTTTTAAAATTTTTTAAATAAAATTCAGTCTGAAAGTTTTCCTCTTTTTTTTTTTTATCAAACCATCTTCACATTGATCAATGTGGTTTAAAAACCAGTTGTTCTATCAATGTAATTTTCTTGATGAACTTTCTCCTAGAGTCTTCTGCCCTGCTCCAGTCCACCAGATTGGTTGACTGGCATCCATCTGCACTGTGGTCTTAGGTTCTCCCTCCAATATCATCCTGCCCTTCTCACGTATTGGAACCCTGTTACATGGGTTACATTACCCTTTTCTTGTTCTGGTTGAACAAATCTTCTGATGGCTTACTGAGAGGTGAACCTGGGAGGTGGCATTTTTGACCTTTCGTATTTGAAAGCATTTATTCTCTGCTCTCCCACCTAATTAGTAATTTGGCTGGAAATAGAATTCTAGATTAGAAATCACTCTCTTCTACTATTTTCTAGTATCCAGTGTTTCTTTTGAGTAGTCTAAAACCATTCTGATACTGGATTCTTTTTAGAATCCTAATTTTGTTTTCTGAAAGCTTTTCGAATATTCTCTTGGTTCACAGGGTTATGCAATTTCACAATGAAGTGTCTCAGTGTAGATTTATTTTCATTTGTTGTCTTGGGAACTCAATAGACCCTTTCAATTTGGAAAGTCATTTTCCTTTTTTTTTTGAGATGGAGTCTCGCTCTGTCACCCAGGCTGGAGTGCAGTGGCGCGATCTCGGCTCACTGCAAGCTCCGCCTCCCAGGTTCATGCCATTCTCCTGCCTCAGCCTCTCCAAGCAGCTGGGACTACAGGCGCCCGCCACCACGCCTGGCTAATTTTTTTGTATTTTTAGTAGAGACGGGGTTTCACTGTGGTCTCGATCTCCTGACCTCGTGATCTGCCCGCCCCAGCCTCCCAAAGTGCTGGGATTACAAGCGTGAGCCACCGTGCCTGGCCCATTTTCCTTTATTAAAGGAAATTTTCTTGAATTATTTCTTTGATAATTTCCTCTCTTCTATTTTCTTTGTTCTTTCTTTCTGTAAACTCCTATTATTCAGATATTGAACTTCCTGAACTAGTCTGTACCTTTCTCATCTTTTTTTCTCCACTTTCCCTCTCTTTATCTTTTTGTTTTACTTGCTGGGGAATTTCTTTTTTTTTTTTTTTTTTAACTTTCTTTTTTTTTTTTTTTTCTTTTTTTTTTATTATACTTTAGGTTTTAGGGTACATGTGCACAATGTGCAGGTTTGTTACATATGTATCCATGTGCCATGTTGATTTCCTGCACCCATTAGCTCGTCATTTAGCATTAGGTATATCTCCTAACCCCACAACAGTAGCCGAATGTGATGTTCCTTCCTGTGTCCATGTTCTCTTTTTCATTCCCACCTATGGTGAGAACATGTTTTTGTATCATTTTTTATGGCTGCATAGTATTCTATGGTGTATATGTGCCACATTTTCTTAATCCAGTCTATCGTTGTTGGACATTTGGGTTGGTTCCAAGTCTTTGCTATTGTGAATAGTGCCGCAATAAACATACGTGTGCATGTGTCTTTATAGCAGCATGATTTATAGTCCTTTGGGTATATACCCAGTAATGGGATGGCTGGGTCAAATGGTATTTCTAGTTCTAGATCCCTGAGGAATCGCCACACTGACTTCCGCAATGGTTGAACTAGTTTACAGTCCCACCAACAGTGTAAAAGTGTTCCTATTTCTCCACATCCTCTCCAGCACCTGTTGTTTCCTGATTTTTTAATGATGGCCATTCTAACTGGTGTGAGATGGTATCTCACTGTGGTTTTGATTTGCATTTCTCTGATGGCCAGTGATGATGAGCATTTCTTCATGTGTTTTCTGGCTGCATAAATGTCTTCTTTTGAGAAGTGTCTGTTCATGTCCTTCGCCCACTTTTTGATGGGGTTGTTTGTTTTTTTCTTGTAAATTTGTTTGAGTTCATTGTAGATTCTGGATATTAGCCCTTTGTCAGATGAGTAGGTTGCAAAAATTTTCTCTTGCTGGGGAATTTCATTTCCTTTAAATTTTAAACCTTTAACTGAAGTTTTCTTTTATCTTTTATCTTTTTTTTTTTTTTTTTTTTGAGAGACGGAGTCTCACTATGTCACTGAGGCTGGAGTGCAGTGGTATGATCACAGCTCACTGAAACCTCAACCTCCAGGGCTCAAGCTATTCTACTGCCTCAGTCTCCTGAGTAGCTGGGACTACTGGCGCACACCACCATGCTTGGCTAATTTTTAAACAATTGTTATTTGTGGAGACAAGGTCTTGCTATGTTGCCCAAGCTGGTCTCGAACTCCTGGGCTCAGTGATTCTCCTGCTTTGGCCTCCCAAAGTGCTGGGATTCCACTTAAGGCCACTGTGCCCAGCCTAAAGTTTCCTTTTAAACTATGATATTTTTAATGTCCAATTTATTTTTGGCCTTTGCTACTTTTTAAAAAATTTGTAGTACCCAGTTCTTGTTTAATGGCTGTAATATGTTATAATATTTCGCTATCTTTTCTTGAAGATATTAATTTTTTTCTTCTTCATAGTCTTTATTTCTTCCTAGCTGTTTTTCTATTAGTTTGTTTTGGCCTCTACTTTTCTTATTATATTCCACCAACTATACAGAGATCCTTGGCTGCCTGCCCATATCTGGGAGAAAGACACTGAAAAGTTTTTGGAAAGCTTGATGTATATGGTTCAGCCTGTCAACTATGGTTTTCACTGTAGGATAATCTGTTGGCCAGAACTATGTGAAGGAAGTGAGGAAAGATGGCTAGGGTCCTTGACATTCAGTTATAAATTTTCAGTAGGTTGCTTCTCAGTCTTGCCAATGGCTGGCTTAGGAATCAGCTTTCTTGGGACTGACAACTATAATTTTTCCAGTTTCCAAAATTGTGTTGCTGCTTTTTCCTCTTCCATTACCTGTGTGCTTATGGACTTATGCTTTTAAAAACTTCATTCATCATAGTTTTGGTGCGTTTTCAGGAGGAGCAGAAACTACCATGAATGTTGTCTGTGATTTCTAGTAGGAATTAAAGCATACATACCTTTTACTGTGTAAGTATTAAAGTGTCTCCCTTTTGGCCCTTGCCAAACTTGCCAACCTCATCTTATGTCTGTTGTATACTCCAACTGCCTTTCAGATTCTTGAACCCGCCATGTTCTGCCTTTGCCATCTGGCCCCCACAAATGCTGATCCCTCTGTAATGAACTTCTGCTTTCTGCGTGACTACCTCTATGGATCCTTCAGATCTCAGTTTAGGTGTGATTGCTCAGAGAGGATGTGTCTCACCCTCAGATTATGGTGCAATGTCCCTGCTGTGGCATTCAGTCTTTTCTCTATTTTAAAATGGGTCATGTTTTATTGTAAATGGTGGTTTTAACATCATTTTCCCTTACTAGTCTGTAAGCTTTGTGCAGGCAGGGATTATGACCATGCTCCATCTCATCCACTGCAGTATAACCAGATCTTAGCACAGTATCTGGGACATAGTAGGTGCTCAATATGTGTTTGATGAATAAACAAATGAAGACAAGTGAAATTACTTTCTTACAATAAGGAAATAGAGTACTGAAAAAGGATCCTCCCACTTCTTTCTGGTTAACTACATCAACTGTCCCTCTTTTCTTGGTTCGTAATTAAAAGATGGCTCACGCCTGTAATCCCAGCACCTTGGGAGGCTGAGGTGGGCAGATCAGAAGGTCAGGAGATCGAGACCACCCTGGCTAACATGGTGAAACCCCGTCTCTACTAAAAATACAAAAATTAGCCGGGCATGGTGGCGGGTGCCTGTAGTCCCAGCTACTTGGAAGGCTGAGGCAGGAGAATGGTGTGAACTCAGGAGGCTGAGCTTGCAGTGAGCTGAGATTGGGCCACTGCACTCCAGCCTGGGCGTCAGAGCAAGACTCCGTCTCAAAAAAAAAAAAAAAAAAAAAGAAAAGAAATCAAATATACTTGATTAGGTGCCCCAAAATTGGGGAAAGGAGATAATGACCACTTAAATTTGTAGGTGGTAGGGCCAGGATAATTGTCCATCTCAAATTTACAGTCAAGGAAGCAGAGGATTGGTAATACTATGCAGATTATGAGAGAAGATTCTAGAACTAAGAATTAATATCTTCTGCTTCTAGCCCTGCTTTTTCACTGTTTGAAACACACCTAGGATGTTTATCTCTCCAACTCATCCTTCATGCTCTGTGGGTGCCTCCATGTTATCTTCTCTGTCTGACTTTCATCAAATAACTACCATCGTGTTGCTATTCCAGGAAGTGAATCATTGGCTCTCACTTGATGGGGGCAGTGCAATAATCATCTTGGAGTCTTTTTCAATCACACATGGCTCTTCCTCCTTCTGCCCTTCCAGTCCCTGCCTAGAATGTCCTAGAGCAGTCCTTTAAATGTGCACCCTAATAACTTTGGTATGACTGTCTTCATAGGTAAGGAATGTTGGTTTAAATATTAATTATGACTAAGCTATATTTTATTAATCTGCTACTGACATTAGTACTTTTCTTACTTTTCTCAGATGTGGAGGTGGTGGTATAATGTGAGTCAAATACCAGCTTTAGAACTTCTTAAATTTATTTTTTAATTTTTAGTTTTTACTCACAATGTGGCTGCTTACTTATAGACAGCTTTAGAACTTGATTGACCTGCTGACTTGCCACTCACCAGCTGGGTTGGTTTGTTCCATTTTACCTTTTTATTTTGAAAATTAAAAAACTTACAGAAAGTTAAAAAGACAATGCAATGGAAACTGTATATTCCTCACCTACGTTCACCAATTTTTATCATTTTTGTCACTACCCTCTCCCGTGTGCATGTATATATGCATATATACATATGGAGATAGATCTATATGTGTGTGTATGTTGCTATTAAATCATATGAACATAATTTTTGTTGTTGAGCCATTTAAAAATAATTTGTATATATCATGACATTTTATCCATTAATACTTGTCACACCTAAGAAAATTAACTTGAATCCAACATCTAATACACTGTCAATATTTTAATTTCTAATCTTCTCAAATATGTTTTACAACTGTGTGTTATAAAATGCTGTGCGGTTTCATATTATTTTTTAATCCAGGAGTCAGACAAAGTTTGTGCATTACTTGTGGTTGCTATGTCTCTTTAATATAGAACAATACCCTTGCCTTGTTTTGCTTTGTTTTTCATGAACAAACATGAATATTGATACCCTTTAAAAAGCCCCAATCAGTAGTCTTCTATAAGGTCCCACATTGTGGGACTGTGTGACTGCTAAACATTTTTGGCAAGAATACAACATAGGTGGTGTGGGTACCTCTTGTTGCCTTACATTAGGAAGCACATGGTATTCAGGATGTCCGCTATTGGTTGAGTCTATGTTTGATCACTTGGGCAAGGGCATAACAGCCAACCAATCCATTGTGACTGTAATCTGTATGGGTTACATTGTAGAGGATTATTACTGCTACGGTTTAGATGTTTGTGTTCCCCCTAAATTCATACCTTGAAATCGAACCTCCAATGTGATAGTATTAAGAGGTGGAGGTTTTTGCAGGTGATTAGATCATGAGAGTGGGGCCGTCATGAATGGGATTAGTGCCTTTATGAAAGAGGCCCCAGGAAGCTTGTTTGGCCCCTTCTACTATGTGAGAACAAAGCAAGAAGGCACCATCTGTGAGAAATGGGTCCTCACCAGACACTGGATCTGCCTGCACCTTGATTTGGACTTCCCAGCCTTCAGAACTGTGAGAAATAAACATTTGTTGTCTATAAACCACAAAGTTTATGGTATTTTTGCTAAAGCAGCTCAGGTAGACTAAGAAAATTACCATGTGGGTATTCTTTTTTTTTTTTTTTCTTTTGAGATAGAGTCTTGCTCTGTTGCCCAGGCTAGAGTACAGTGGCACAATCTTGGCTCACTGCAACCTTTGTCTCTGGGGTTCAAGCAATTCTCCTGCCTCAGCCTTCCAAGTAGCTGAGAATACAAGCGTACACCACCACATCCAGCTAATTTTTGTATTTTTAGTAGAGACAGGGTTTCACCACGTTGACCAGGCTGGTCTCAGACTCCTGACCTCAAGTGATCCCACCCGCCTCAGCCTCCCAAAGTGCTGGGATTACAGGCGTGAGCCACTGTGCCTGGCTGATATTCTTTACTCAACAAAAATATATCCAGTGATTTATTTGCCTCAATCAATTATTACATTGGGGTTGCAAAATTGTGACTTTCTAATTCTGCTGTAACTTTCACACTTACTCTGCTGAGTAGTGTTTCTCATTTTTTATTTTTTAGAGAGAGGATCTCACTCTGTTGCCCAGACTGGAGTGCAGTGGTGTGATCACAGCTCATTGTAGCCTCAACCTGCTGGGCTAAAGCCATCCTCCCACCTCAGGCTCATGAGTAGCTGGGACTGCAGGTGCATGCCACCACACCTGGCTAATTTTTAATTCTTTTTGTAAAGATGGGGTCTCCCTATGTTGCCCAGGGCTGGTCTCAAATTCCTGGGCTCAAGCAATCCTTCTGCCTAGGCCTCCCAAAGTGCTGGGATTACAGGTGTGAGCCACCGTGCCTGATCAGCTGTGTAGTTTTAGGAAATTAATTTGATTTCAGGCCAGGCATGGTGGCTCATGCTTGTAATCCCAGCACTTTGGGAGGCTGAAGAGGGTGGATTGCTTGAGGTCAGGAGTTTTAGACCAGCCTGACCAACATGGTGAAATCCGTTTCCACTAAAAAATACAAAAAATCAGCCGGGTGTGGTGGTGGGCGCCTGTAATCCCAGCTACTGAGGAGGCCGAGGCAGAGGAATCGCTTGAATCTGGGGGCGGAGGTTGCAGTGAGCCGAGATCACACCACTGCACTCCAGCCTGGGTGACAAAGTGAGACTCTGTCTCAAAAAAATAAAAAATAAAATAAAAATTTGATTTCAATGGACCTTAGTTTTTTCACCTGCAAAATAGGATAATAAAAGGCAACTCATAGGGTGATGGTGAAAGTGGAGGCAGTGTCTTCAATTGCCTAGTATGTAGCAATGATTCCACAAATGATAGTTTAAAAATGTTTATTTCGATGACTTACAAACACCAATTAGAGAGGAACCCTTTTTCCAAAGTCAGTTGTACATCTTTCAATACCACACTTTAAATTTCTTTCCTATAAGGTAGGAAAAAGCAAAATACAGTGTTGTAAGTTAAAAGTTTGGATGCATTTATTAACCTGTCTGAGTATGGCCACTTTCTTGAACTCTCTTTGCTTCAGAATAGTTCCTTTCTATACAATAAGGACAATCATGATTATACCTAAAGTATATCAAAAGAAAAAGAAGTGACTACCATCATGCAATCAAAATGCTTTATAAAAGGAAACTTTTTGGTAAACAAGTGTGTGTCAATTTAGAACTGGAACCTGTGTAATGATCTTGGGCACATACTTTTGGCATTTCTAGGCCCATTTTCTTGTGTAACCTAGTAATAATGATAATGCCTCTTGGGGTAGTATGAGTTAAGATAAAATGAGATCATTAATTCATAGCCTATTATAAAACCATAAGTTATAATAGTAACATTTTACAATTACAAGTATTGAGTTATTTTAGCTAGAGAATGTCATATGTGCAATGATACTATCAATATGACTTCTATAGATACTTTTTTTTTTGGCTTGTAAGTGCTTGATTAGAATAGACATGTGAATGCAGATGAACTGTCAAAGGGCCTGGGAGGAAAGACTAGGATGTTTTTGATAGAAAAGGTGCATTTCTGAACTTAATTGCCCTTAACAGGACTTGTCTGGACTGCACAAAAGCCATAAGGTTTTAGTTCACTAAGGTATTAGTTTCTGTCCACTTTCGCATCCATGTCCAGGGTTCAATTACAGGGCTGGTGTCTGAAGTTTAGTTTTGATGAATGCAACATGATGCATTGAAATTGATGCCATTCATGACTGAGGACCCATAGTTAATGGCACATCTGTACCACAAATACAAGTAATACCAAAAAGCATTATTAAGTGAACTGTATCTTAGAAATAGTGGTAGATGTTTTCTCGTATAAATGCCTATAGTACAAAGTTATGTAACAATGAAAAACATGAATGATATGCATTATCATATTTAAGCATGGTTTAATGGGAGAGGGGAACTTACCAGTTTTTGATGCATGCTTTGACCCTGGTAGTTTATCTTCTTCAAACTATTCTGAGCTAATTTATGTTTAACATCATTTGGATGTTTTTACAACTTTGTCTTTCTTACAGTCATTGGCAAATAGATCAATTTACTTAGGTCCCTTGGTCTCTTGAGATGTAGGATGAAAAAATGTACAATTACCTATAAAATAAGCAAATGTAGGTCTCATTTTCAAACAAGCCTGGAGGTTTTGTGTCAGCAGACAGTGATTTCTGTAAACATGAAAAGGATCTGAATTAGGAAGGGGTAGGCAAAGGATGGGTGATGGAACAAGGAGGAGAGATGAGGGAAGCCTTCGTTGACCTGAGTTGTGAATACACTGGTTTCTGGAACCTTCCATTTTACTCCCCTTTCTGATTTCAATTTGCTGTTTGTCAAAGAAAAAAAATGAACTCTTTAAGTTTGGATACTGTCCAATAGTTGGAACATAAGGGTTGGTGTCAAGAGTTTTAGAGTCAATGTACCAATTTTACTGATGACTCACTGAGAACTTTGTACAAGTCGCTTAACCTTGTGTTACTTCAGTTCCTGATGTGTTCAAAAAGGATAAATTTGATCCTAAAACTAGTTAAATAGGTTGACTATT
Source organism: Hylobates moloch (assembly GCF_009828535.3). NCBI lineage: Eukaryota > Metazoa > Chordata > Mammalia > Primates > Hylobatidae > Hylobates > Hylobates moloch. The sequence goes on along the minus strand of NW_026652276.1, from coordinate 169,823,250 downwards.
TAGAGCTCTAAGAGGATATTTAATAATGTAAATGTCTACCACTTTAATAATTATACTCTGGCACTATGTCTTAATCTTTAACTATCTATGCTTTGGCTAAATTCTAAAACTTTACATTATAAACATATCTTTTTGAAACGCATTTTCCAACTCTATTCTTCATGTTCTTGGTATCCTTTTTCATGGATTTCTTTTCTCTGATAATATTTTAAAAACTGTTTCAGATCAATAAGTCTGCTTTTGCTGGAATTTTGGATCCTAATTAAATCCTTTATATTTTATCTTACTTAAATTAGGATTCTTTCCCTTATAATCTACTGCCAGCATACTAGCCGGATATTTTTCTTATATGGAAAATATCCACATTTTATTTTATAATAAAAGCATAATGTATATGTAATGTGACTAGAAATGATGTATCTTAAATTTCACATAGTTTTTGGCAATGAATCCTTGTCTGTCTTATTTGTGTATGACTTACTCTTCATTAATATATCTATCTGTAGTATATAAGATGAAAGAGGGAAAATTTCATCATTACATTTTATTTATCTATTAGAGATGGGGTCTTGCTGTGTTGCCCAGGCTGGTCTTAAACTCCTGGGCTCAAGAGATCCTCCCGCCTAAGCCACCTGAGTAGCTGAGACTGTAGGTATGGGTCATTGCTTCTGGCTCACCATTAACTTTAGAATTAGAATTTTGCAGCTATGAATGGACCTAGAGGTTATCTAGTTCAAGCCCCTCATTTTATAGATAAGAAAATGGATAAATCACTTACTTGTCTAAGGCTACAATGCACTTAGTGATAGACAGTAGGGACTAGAATTCATGAGTCCTGGGTCCCCAGCCACTTTTGTTACTACTGAACTCCTAATACACTTGTATCCTTTAATTGGTGAATTTGGTTAAGGTCAACCCATGTTGGGTTCAGCCTCTAGATAAGCTTATCTCTTTGTACTTGAACACTGCACCTTTAATTCAGGCCATGCAAAACTATAACCTTGTAAACCAGAAGTTGAGATGGAGAACTGGCACAGATCCATTCTCCTACTGAAAAAACATATGCTACACAGATGCTGGATAGTCATCTTTGTTTCCAAGGACAACACATCACTTCTCAGAGATAGCAATCCATTCTATATTTATTTGACAAACATTAATTTACATTCTCTATGCAACAGGCACTGTGTGTTTCATATCTTAGGGTCCCTGAACTTACACTGTTTAAGATGAAGGCAAATGTGAAACAAATAATAGTAGAAAGAGTTGAATCTTTAAGTATACATATCTTAAAAGCGTCAAGTTAAAAATGTCCTTCTTTGCATTGTAGTTTCTTGCAAAATTTGCCCTTTTAAAATATAATCAGGAAAGTGAGCAAGATGAGCATGTAATGGAAAGTTGGTTACTCATAATTGCCAAGCTTTATTTAGCCCATGCTTAGAAGGTGTTTCTCCTGCCAGGTATACTGTTGTAACTAGAGGAAGTTGTTCTGGAGTTGGGAGAGCTGAAGTTTTCAAGTGGGGTAGGGAAAAGGAAAATATTCATTATGTTTATATTAGTATTTTTATTATTATAAAAGTAAAGCATTCTTGGATAAAACATTCAAAACTATACTTAAAGGTATAAATTGCAAAGGGAAAAGTTCTCTCTATTCTGGATATACAATCAACAGTTTTCTGTTCTTTTTTCCAGAAATATTCTATGCATATAGAAACCCATAGATGTGTATACGCTTTTTCCACAAATGGTTTAAAATATTAAACATGCTTTCCTCCCAAATTAGCCTGTACATATTCACACGTCAGTACACACTGATCTCATTTAAGAAAATTGGTGCATACCTTTGTATGCTTTTACCATAATTTAAGAAGAAGCTGACTACTTTTTTTAAGTCAGAAATACTGGGAAGGGGACGAGCATGGTGGTGCACGCCTGTAATCCCAGAACTTTGGGAGCTCAAGGCGGGTGGATTGCTTGAGCTCAAGAGTTGGAGACCAGCCTGGGTAACATGATGAAACCCCGTTTCTACAAAAAATACAAAAATTAGCCAGGCGTGGTGGTGCGCACCCGCAGTCCCAGCTATTTAGGAGGCTGAGGTGGGAGGATGGCTTGAGCCCAGGAGAGAAGTTTGCAGTGAGCCGAGATCGCGCCACTGCACTCCAGCCTGGGCGACAGGCCCTGTCTCGGAAAGAAAAAAAAAAAAAATACTGGGAAGGTAAAACAAATATATATTTAACATATTATATATTTGAAACAGCCATTATCACAGTGGATAACAGTCACAGGTGTATAATAGTGAAAGTTCGTTAAATTAATATTTCTTCGTGTTTGTTGACTCGTACAACCCATTAGTGTTTTGATTGGTTGCATTTGTCTTTTCATTCATAACTGCTGAAAACTTTCTCCCTAACTAACCTGAGGAAGTGGTAAAAGTCAAACTTTTTTCCGGCATGAGGCCACCCTTGGTGCTGTCTGTAATTATCTAGACATGGCAGCCAGGATCCAACAGCTTTGCGTTTTAACTCATATGGTCTTTCCTGGCGAATTCCTTGCCCCCCTCTGCTCCCCACTTAGCTTGACTTCCTGTCTTTTATCATCCGCAATCTATCAAGATACTACAATGTGCTCAGTGTAGGGTGGAACAAATTACTGGTTTACCTCACAATTTAAGGAAGGCAGGGGGCTAGTTTTTAAGATAAAAATCTTTTAACAAAACATAAACTCCCCAAAATTTCCTTCAAGCCAAACAGCATTGTCACACCCTCACAAGCTCTTATTACTTACACAGCCAGATGACTCAAGATTACTAACGTTTCTATTCATAAGGGGTTTGCTGGCCCCAAATCAACACAATCAAGCCCTCCCCCACCTTCCTTCTCTCTCCCCTGGGAGACTGACATTTGGAACTCACGCCGCACCAGGTTTTTTCAGAATGAAGACGACGTGTGTTTGCTGCTGGAACTGTTTGTCCTGGGATTTTATAAACACCTCCCCCATTCCTTTTTAAAGTTCTGTTTTTGAGGTGGGGGAAAACGAGGTCGGAATCTGTTTAGCCTCTGTCTCCCAATTCAGAAATATATTCTAAGAATTTAACAGAAAAAGACCAAGGGCTGTGTCTGCTATTTACTGCAGAACTGGGTATTCCTATCAGAAATCACCGACATGTGTCACCAAGATCAGAGACAAGGATGAGGGAAACAGCATGATCCCTGCCTTCTGGAGGGTTACAGTTGAAGCTTCCGCTGCTTCTGCACTTGACCTCAAAACAAACAAAAAACCCACCGCAAACAACAACAAAAAAATCTGGGCCCACCTTTCCCCTTGGATCTTTTACTTGACAGCTTTCTCGGCCCAAAATAAGGCACCCTACATCTGAATGCATCCCTAAGGCCTTACCGCACCCAGTCCAGGAGGCAGTCCTAGCAGCTGCCCTCCACCCAACTCCGCGCTTTTCCACACGCGTTCGTGGAAGGAGCAAGCCGCTCAAACAACTGGACTCGGCCCGTTTCCTTTCGGTAACCTCCCCACAGCCCAACACGCTGTCCCCAGACGCTGCCCGCTCCCACCCCGGCCCCTTCGCGATCCTCCGGCGAGCGGGCGGGGCGGGGCAGGAGCGCGGGGGCGGCCGGGAGGGGGCGTCGCCGGGGCGCGAGCCAGACACAGAAGGCCGCGGAGGACGCGGGAGGCGAGCGGGCAGCCGAGGGCGTGCTAAGATCCCGCGCCCAGGGGCCTTCGTCGAGGGAGGGGCGTGGCGGCGGCAGCAGGAGGGCAGCAGGAGCGGTCGGGCTGGCGGTTCCGCTCAGCGGCTCCTTCTGCCCAGCGCCCGCAACTCTGGGCTGAGAACTTCTCCCGCCGGCCCACTCGCCCTCGCCCCGAGCACTCGGCGCCAGGCGACTCCCGCACCTTGTCCCCGGCCCGCCCCCGCCTCCTCCTTCGGCCGCACCACTCCCCCTGCCGGCCGCGCTTCTCAGCGTTACAAAGGAGGGAAAATGAGCCGGGCGGCGGCGGCGCGGCGCGGGGCCACCACGGCGGCGGCGAGCGCGGCCGCCCCCGGCACCACGTAAACGGCCCCCGCCCGCCCAGCTGCGGCCCAGGCCGGAGAGGAGCCTGCCGCCCGCCGCCTGCCTGCTGCTCGCCTCCCTAGCCCTGCGCGTCGCCTCCCGGCCCGCCGAGGAGGTGGAGGAGGAGGAGGCGCCGCTTTCCCCGCGGCGCGCGCCCTCGCCGTTGTCTGAGCTGTGCCTGGACCAGTTTGGGGAAGTTGTCGGGGCCCCGCGTCGCCCAGATGTGCGACCTCATTGAGCCGCAGCCGGCCGAGAAGATCGGCAAGATGAAGAAGTTGCGGAGAACTTTGTCGGAGAGTTTCAGTCGCATTGGTGAGTAGCGCGCTGCCCCCGGCCCCCCCCCCAGCGCCCGCTCCCCTCGGCCCGCGACCCCGCCGCGCTCCTGGCACCAGCCATGCAGCTGCCAGCGGGGCTGGCGTGGGGGTGCGTTGCGGGCAGGGGTCGAGGGCACAGTGCTAGGGACCCGGGGGAGGGCAAGGACGCAAAGGAAAGAGACCCCTCTTCCTCAGGATCTGGGGGTTCATTTGTAGATTCTCTCAAGCCTACAATATGGGGTCCCCCCTCCTCCACCACTAGTGCTCGCCCTTTCGCGCGCGTGGGGGACGGGCGAGGGCACCCCTCGGCCCCCACCGCGCAAGGGGCTGCGCGGCTGCTTGGGCCACTTGTTATTTTTTGCGCACAGGCTTTGATATTGGGCGTTTAGTCAGTAATTTAGCTTTGGAAATTGGTGAAACGTTAGACTGTGCCCTGGTATTGTTTAACGTATCCAACCTAAAGGGAAGTGGGACAGTTACCTTGGGACCTATTGTTCGGTACTTCGGGTCCTGGAAAGCGAGATTTGGATGTTCAGTCTCGAGGTCTCTGAATCTTCCCGCTGCTGGAGAGAAATGCGCGCTGTGGAGTTGTCTGGACATTTAGGAATGTCTCCCGAACTTGTTCCATTTAATAGAGCTGAGGGGCTTGTTGTCTTTAAACCAACCAACCAACCAACTGACCAACAGTGTTTAGGACAGTGAAGAATAAATGCATGTCACAGGCTGTAATAGTGTGACAGCAGTATCACGTGGAATGGGTTTGTTAGATTTTGAGTATTGGGCATAGAAAACCCCTTTTAACCTGAAGAGTTAGCTGCCTCACCTACTGTCACAACTTTCACTGATACATGTAACTGCCCTGAACAAGAGAATGCTATAGACAAAAAATAACCCCTGCGAGTCCTTAGGAAGCTGCCTAGTCTTTGTTTCACTTGTTTTAAATGTCATCCATGTTAACGAAGGTGTTAATGGAAATTAAGTATAAAGGGACTTAATTCCTTAAAATAAAACCCTGGGATGCACATGAGTGTTACAGATACCCTTCCACCCATTCATTGTAAGATACGCAAACTTTCTTCAAGTGAGAGAGTACAATGGATCGAAATTTAGCCAAGTGTTTTTTTTTTGTCTTTCGACTTAAAATTTTGTGTTGGTATGCAAAATCTTTCCCAAGATGACTGTAAAGTTATGGTGTGAAACCAATCTTTAGTTTTATTTATTGCATATATTGGATATTAATTTCACTCTTCAGAATTAGGGATACATATGGAGAGTCCCTGCATTCAGATGAAGTTTGAAGCCAAGAAGAGTGTGAGAGAGGGAAATGTTGAGTCGTGTGCATTATTAACGAGAATGTTTCAGCCCTGACCCAAACCTTCACAGAGGCGGGTTCTGGAGTCCATTAAGCCCTGTTCTAAAACACATTAACTATATATTTACTAATGCTAATGATTCTGCTGGAGCCCCTCCAGTTTTGTGTTAAATAATTCATTGCAATTGAGTCTCAGTAAGAAACCAAGGACATTAATATGAAAGTTCCTTATGTTTAAATAATTTCAAGGTTTTGATCGACAATCAGTAAAATTTGGATTAAGTACAGTGCTGGCAAATGGGGATATTATAGTTAATTGGATTTTCTAGCTTACTGTGATTTAGTGATGTGAAACTCCTTTTGAATCCAACTCTTGTTAAAATGTCTTCTAAGAGCTGGTGGATTTTATATCCTCCCTTTAGGACACAGAATGCAGTGCAGTGAGCACAGCTGATTATTTCTTGTATTGATGGAAAGTATGATTCTGAATTGTAGATCTCATTGTGGAATATTGTAAAAGGAGATATTGAAGTGATTATAGTTGTATACCAAGCCAAGTACATTCAAAGTAGCATTACAGAAACAAAATCTGTATCTTCTTATTTTGTTGGTGCTTTATATTATATTTGCAAAATTAAAACCAGTGAACTCATTCTGATTAAGGATTTTTAAGGCGCTAGAGGTTGTTGAGGGCTTACTGTGGGATATATAGTGCATGAGTTAAGAATGTGGGCTGTGTGTCACAAAGACTGTTTCCAGTGTTGCCATGCCCAGCCGAGGTCTCCCAACTTCTCTGAGCTTCAGTTTTTCATGTACAACTCAGTTTCGTTGTTGGCTTTTAGTGAAATAATGCATATCATGTCCTGTGTGGCACATTAAATAAAGACTCAGTAAACGTTCAAGATACGTTATCATTGTTTTTGTTATTGTTAGGGATTCCATAATACTGACATAACTGATCTTATAGATAGAAAGCAGGAGAAGAGGGAAGTGGCCATTAACTTTGTAGTGTGGCCAGCCTTAAAACGGAGTTAGGCAGGCCTGGATTTGAACTTGGTTTTCGCTGCTTGCTCTGTGCCTTTGGCAGCCGGTGGAATTACCCTAAAGCCCAGAGTCCTCGTCTGTAAATATTCATATAAGGTGAATATTTGTGAAGACTAAATCGGATAAACTACATGAAAAATCTAGTGCAGTATCTATCACAAGGTGAAGGTCAATACCGTAGGCTGTCATTATTCCTTCCAATTTCTGTTTATACCCCATCATCCTCCTTTCTTCATTGGTACTTCATGAGGAGATCAAAGAGTGAATGGTTTATTCTTGTTGAATAATCCACACTGCAACATATTCATTCTCTTTAACCAATCTAAGCTTTTGAAATAGACATGCTGACTTTATTTTGCTGCTTTAGTATGATCCAAAAGTGTAGCTTGTTGTATGGTGAAATGTACAATATTATTATTTAGCTGTAAGAAATTGTTAATCATTCATCTACTGAAAATGAGGAAATGTTTGAAAGTATCTGATATCCGGTCAGTGTTTATCATTAATAATAATAATTCTGAATACATAAAGCAGTGCTAGTGTTTAATTTGTTTACACATTAGAGATCATGCTGACTTTGTCACTGCCCACCCCAAATACAGCTGAGCTGAGATTACTATATTATAAAACACGTTGGCTTTCAAGCCATAGTGCTCTAATTAACGACATCTGCCAGGGAATGACTATGATATAGTTATCGTTCTTTTATAAGATGGGTGTAATTGAATTTTAAAGTCACCCATCAATTTCGGTAGTATTTATGGTTTTCTACTAAATAGTGTCAGTGTGGTCCCTTATTTAGGAATTACTACAGTTGTCTCACACTTTTTTTTTTTTTTTTAAATTTAGGCTAACAAAGACAAATGGGAACTTATTGAATAGTTTAAGTATATTAAAGTTCCTTTCCTCTTTTCTTTCTTGTTTCTTTTTTATTTTTGAATGTTAGCCTAGAAGGAGAAAGGCTTTATGTAATATCCGGTGTATGATTAAGGTCAAACTGACATTTTTTCATATTCATTTGAATGCATTTCTTCATACTTATTTGGACTGTCTCCTAGAGAAAGGAAGTTTATACTCTGCGATATTTGAGATGATCCCCATGTATACCATTTCTTTAAAGGATATGGTTTGTGAGGGAACTAAAAAAGAAGAGGCTGTGATTACACTGAACTTTGGGATTTGTTACCTTGTGCTGTTAAGTGTGTAATTCTAGAGTCCAGTCGTCATTTGACGAATTCATTATGTCAGAAAAGAGAAATGTAAGGTTAAATGTTCAGACACAAAATTTAAGTATTGTACCACATTTTCCCCAATGCAACTTCAAAATATTTTAATTCGAAAACTACAAAATGGAATTTATATCTATGATCTTTTAAGAGAGAACCAGTGTAGCATTTTCATACACCAAAACTTAAGTGTGTCTCAAAAGATACTCTCCTTTTGCCATTGAGGTAGGACTCATTAATTCAACAAATAATTATTTAGTACCTCCTCTCCACTGTAGATACTGTTCTGACAGTCAGATTGACTGACTAATGTGTCCGGTCCCTGTCCTCAAGGATTTTAAGGGAAAACAGGCCAATTAATAGGCATTTACAATATAAAGTGACAAACTCTACCATGAAGATTAGCGAAATTTGCTGTTGGAGAACACAGGAGGAGCACCACTTTCATCTAGGTGAAGTCATGAAAAGCTTTCTAGAGGAAGCAATGTCTGAGCAAAGGACTGGAAAGAATATCTGCTGATCTTAAATATTTTGATATATGCCCCTTGGCTATTCCAGAATAATGTAATATGCTTGTTACTCCATGAAATCCTTAAAGATAATTGTGGATTTACATTTACATGAATGATTAATGGCAATCAGGGAATGTAATCAATAATGAGATGTTGTGTTCTTGTTTGGGTCAGAATTTACTCATCAGTGACCTGATGAATATCTGGCAAAGACATCTTAAGTTGGTCTTTGTTGTCACTGTTAACTGCTGTTCAGGACAAGGACTCAATATTTAGAAGAAACCGTGTAAGGTGTCAGTCTAGCAGTGAATGACTTCAGTGAAGTAATGGTGTTCTGTGGTACCTTGAGCTTGAGAGTATTCTGCAGATGAGATAATCTGGCTTCCTGTTCATTATGTCATAGCAAATACACTTGCAGTTTCTTCTATTTTCTCCTCTTGATACCTCCAGACCCCACCTCTTTGTCCAGAATGTTGGAGAATTGTCAGGACTTAGGAGATAAGAAGGAAATAGTCCAGTCTGGTTGTTCAAAACATTCCAGTGTTCATTTCTCAACTTGAGGGTCTTCATTCCATATTTGCAGTTCCCTATGGGATAGTATCTTTTTTTTTTGGCAGCAGAGGAACAGGGTCTCACTCTGTCGCCCAGGCTGGAGTGCAGTGGAGCAATCTTGCTCACTGCAAACTCTGCCTCCCAGGCTCAAGTGATCCTCCCAGCTCAGCCTCCCGAATAGCTGGAATCACACACACCACCACGCTTGGCTAATTTTATGTATGTATTTATGTATATATTTGGTGTTGTTTTTGTAGAGACAGGGTTTCCCCCTGTTGCCCAGGCTGGTCTCAAACTCCTGAGCTCAGGCGACCCATCCGCCTCAGCCTTCCAAATTGCTGGGATTACAGGTGTGAGCCACTGCACCTGGTGGGGTAGTGTCAGCTGTAGTTCTTGTTGGATGCTTTGCTTAAGAAAACACATGGCTAAATTTCCAGAACTTTTATAATGTCCAAAATAAAGACAGTATATTTAAAAGTTTGTGCTGTGAATTGTAAGTTTGCTGCTGTAGCATTGCATCTTGCATGGCAGCCACATAGTGCCTGTGTTCCATTAATCTTTGTTAAATGAGCTAGGTATGAGGCTGTATGGTAATTTGCTTATGTTAGACTTTGTATTTGAAATCAATGGGCTATTAATTTCTTATTCCAAAAAGTTTAGTTTTTCAGATGAAGCAACTTGTCTATATTTAGAATTACATTACTAATGTTTTGTAAAGGACTCATTAGTCAAGTATGTTAATTAAAGGACACGCCTTGGGTTGAGGGAGTAGACAGTATAGTAATATTGTTGACTGGTATTTATACAGAGCCTTGTAGCCTAGAAGTTAAATTCTAGTGAAAATGCAGACATTAGGAAGTAGCTAGGATCTTAATATGGTTCTATCAAAACAGATTATTTTAGATTTAATGTAGATTATTTTAGATTTAATATAGGTTAAGTTAAACACATAATTAAAACATGTGCAAGTAATTGGATGCAAGGTAAGCCATTCACAACAAAGCTCTATCTTTTTATTTTCCATTCACTTTCAGAAGAAATGGTTATCCGATAAAGAAAGATTAGTTTATTAGGCAAAAGGGAAAAATAAGAAACATTTAGAAACGTTTTATTTCCCTCAGCCTACCTGCATCCCCCTTAACTCACCACAATCACATTCTTCTTGAAAACAGAAATATATGAAACAGAGAAAATAACCTTTTCACAATTGTTAGAGTATGCATCCTAAGCTTTTCTATGATAGCTTCAGTTTAGGCACATTACTTTTCTCAGAGCTTAATTGCCAGAATAATTTGCTTTTCATTGCTTTTGTCAGAACAAAGCTTTCCAAGTAATAGCTACTCAAGTGCTTCTATCCAGACTAAATAAGGTATAAAGCATCAAACACCTATGCACTGTTCTGTAAATTTGAAACATTTCTCCAGCTAGTAGTTTCAGATAAATTAGCTATTTAATGCATTCTTCTTAATATGAAACATTCTAAGTAATTGTAAAATGTAAGAATCTAGATGTTTGCCAACTGTAGGTGAAATTCTTCTCCTTCTATGTTGGGTGAAAAAATTCCAGTTCTAAAGCTATGAACAGTCATGCATACTTGATGGTAGTCCCGCAAGATTACAATACTGTATTTTACTGTACATTTTTCTATGTTTAGATACACAAATATTTGCCATTGTGTTACAGTTGCCTATAGTATTCAGTACAGTAACATGCTATATAGGTTTGTAGCCTAGGAGTAATAGGCTATACCATATAGCCTAGGTGTGTAGTAGGTGGTATCATCTAGGTTTGTATAAGTACACTCTGTGACATTTGCACAATGAAATTGCCTAACGGTGCATTTCTCAGAATGTATCCCAGTTGTTAAGTGACACGTCTGTATTTAAAGTAAATTTGAAGTATTTGCTGGTTCCTATAAAATATTCTGAATGTATTGTTTTCTTTTGAAATACTTTGTTATAAAATTTATCATGTTGAAATGTTTAAATTATGTCTCTTACTCTGCAATGCTTATTTTAGCAGGCTTAGTCTTTCATCAACACACTTACACTTCACTTACTATGAAAATGTCATTCAGGGTTCTATGCAAAGAAGGTGTCATCCTAACAATTGGTGATATCTTCTCAAAACCCAGGAGTTTAAGGGGAAATTTCTTTAAGATTACTTTTGATTCTTTTATACTTTCATTGAAACATGTTCAAACTAAAGAAGAGATAGGGAACAGTTATGTGTGCTTCTTTCTAATATCTGGGAGGATAGTTCTATTTGCATATTTATAAAAAATATTTCAAAAAGATGCATGCTGTGCAATTCTCTTTCATTTGCAGTTTTCATATTTGTATCATAACATTGTTATTCAGGTTGGGGTACAATTTACTTTCTGAAATGAAAACACTATACTGCCTTGTTTTTTTTTTTTCTATTTTCTATAACTTAGTCTCTTTGGAATTTTTCACAATAACTGTTTCCTTTTCCTTCTTATTTTATAGCTTTGAAGAAAGATGACACCACCTTTGATGAGGTAGGTTAAATTTCTTTATCTAATGTTAGATGTGTTTAATGACTACCAGGTAAAGTCAGTAGCTGCCAACTTTGTACTTAGAAAAAAAAATGCCTTTAAAACACGGGATGACATCTGTTTATTTCATTGCATTATTATGTTTTCAAATGTTAAATAATTGTTCAAATGAGTTTTGGTAGCAAGTAACAGAAATATGTCTTTTTCAATGAATAAGTGAACTAATTAGAAGACACATGCAGGCCTTTGTGTTGTTGCCTTCTTGCTGGTGGTAGTGCTTGAGACACGCAGAGTGATGTACGTGCTTAAGGCAAGTCTGGAGCTGTTGGTAAGTTGGGCGCCATGGCGCCTTGCAGACCTCAGCTGAATCAGGGTGTGATGTGTTGTTGATGCCACATATCGTCTGTCAGTCTCCCAAAGGAGGAGCTGACTTTTCCTGTTCTAGTTTTCCTGTTCTTTGTATATCAGATCTGTCTTGATCTACTTGCCACAAAGTAGTGTAAAATACTGTTCAAGGAAGGCAGAGAGTTCATATGTAATTAATAGCATCCTGAATGTGATTTTAAAATTGCAGTCATTCCTGAATTTTTGTAGTATAAGTGGGAATCACCAGAGAAATAATTAATGTTTACAAAATGTTTTCACAGTGCCAAAGAGTGAAGTGTTTCATTGTAACCATCCTGAGCCACACTCATTGATCTGTGTTGTAAACTGGGCCACATGTGTATATAGATTGTGTTTTTATATAGGAACATGGGTGTTATCTATACAGTGTGCTTACCCTAAAGCCTGATGAAAGCATAAATTAGTTTGGTTTGGTGGTTTGTTTTGTTTTAATAGTTACATATTCCATGAAATATGCTACCTGTCTTCCCTCTGCTGCAGTGTTTCATTGAGGAAAGGGCACTTGTGCTCATGGAAAGTCCCTTTGGCCATGTGGCTGGCCGTGGTGCACGGCAGGTCTGCTCAGGGAGAACCTGCTCCAGGCTGGGATTTCTGGATGGGGCCACCATCATTTGGCTGTCACGGTCTGCTGCTTCAACTGCTGCACCTGTTCTCTTTTTCCTGGGCTGAGCTTTACAAAGCTGTGTGTCCCTGGACTCCAAAGCAACTTTCCCTGCCAGCATTCCTGTGACATCCTCTAAAAATCTTAATTCTTCTAGGCTTGAAGCAATAGAGGAGTCTTTTCTTCTCCCTTCATAGTGGGCAATAATGGAGTTTTCCTCTAAACCTGTATTTCTGGAATTTCGGTAGTGTTGTTATTGAGATATTTTTCAGGAGAGTGTTTTCTTTCTTTTCAGGAGAAATCAATATGAGAATATTTGGCACCATTTTTCTCTTCGAAAAGAAAGTTTCCCCTCTAATTATGTAGATAATTTAAGCTTACATAAAGAGAGAGAAATAAGGAAAAGGAGAAAGAAAAAATCTCATAAATCCTGTTACCCTGATCCAACAACTGTTGAATGTTCTTGCTTCTTTCCCCGTGTTTTAAAAAAGAAGCCCATTATTATATCCCGCTTTTTTCTTTGATAACATTATATTTTCCCATGTTTATGGGAAAATAATGAAATTCCCATCATTAGGAATTTCAAAAACCTTTTTTCTTGCTTAAACACTATTGTTAGTGATTAGCTTTAAAAAACACCTGCGGCTGGAGCCCAGCTGAAGGTTAAAGATGTGTCAAACGTAACTACTCTGTCTTTCTGTTATTCTGAAACCTCTGTATAGTCAAAGGTCTGGAGTTTGTTATTTGGGTCAAAATCATCCTTAGCTTTTGCAAAGTGGCTTCCTTCCTCTGCCACGAGATTGGAAACTATCACAAATCAATAAATCACAGAATGCTCGACTTGCAAGATCCATTGGAAATAATAATTTTCCCACTCCATCATTACGCAGATGAAGAAATTGAGATCCAGAAGGGACAAGTAATTTCCAGCTAATGAAGGAAAGACTCAAGGCCAGAAAATCTTGGGAGATAGTAGTAATGAAGGCATGCCGGGGTATAATCCCCAATTCAACTACCCTCTGGGCATTTGACTTATTCATTTCATATCCTTTGTAAAATAGAGATAATAATAGTATCTTCCCTTTAAGGTAGTTGAGAGACTTAAATAAGGTAATGCATATAAAGGTTTCAGAATAATGGCTCACAAAAAGTGAATAGCTCATAATTGGTGTTATCATCTTCATTGCCTTCATCATCATCATCATCATCATTGATGCTTTCACTTTGACATCCACCTTCTGTAGTTGGAAGGGCTACAGAGTAGATAGAAGGATTAAAAAATGAATAATTACAGCTATGAGGAGAGTTAATTTCAGATATTCCTCTAACATTTCACCTAAAGCTTCATGTGATGACTTGCATATTAAAACTGAGAAAATATTATCTAAAACCCACCATTGTTTAGATTCCATATGGGGGTGATTGCATTCACTTTTTAATCCCTGGGTGTGTTGCACATAGTTAACATTCAGTACGTATCTATTGAATATGAGTAAATATCTATCGTAGAGGAGTAGAGAGAGTGATGAATTAGGTGTCAGGCAATGTGGATTCTCATCTGCCACTTTCTAGTTATTTGGGCAGATCGTTTAACTTACCCCGGCCATGACATTCTCATTTGTAAAATCAGTTGAACTATGATCTTCAAGTTGCCTCTTAGCTGTAAATGTAGGATTCTAAATAATGTAACAACTAACATAAGATTACGATTTTTTTCATGTTTTTATGTCAGACAGGTAATGTGCTGACCTTGTAGTAAGGTTTGAGGGAGGCACATCTTACACATGAGGTGAAACCCCAGTCATCACGCTTATGAACTATACAAAAGGATCAAAATGACAATTTTATCACGTCAGAAAAGAGCACTAAAACTCTGCTTATGTACATAGGAACTGAGTTCTTCTGTGATCATTTTCAGATTATAATAGTAGAAATTTTCTTGAACGCCTGTTTTTTACTTTCTCTCTCCTGGAGCTGGGGAACTCTACAGTCCATTGGAATCAATTCAGATTTGAGTCTTAAAACTTTGAGGGTTGGTTCAGCTTCTTAGGTATGCAATAAGGTGTGGCAACTCTCCTTAGTATTTATGAGCTGGAGGGCTCCTTATCTCAAGGAGTGGCCTCTTCCAGAGAGTGCGTGAGCTGGAGTTTGGTAGCAGCTCCCTGATTCATGTAGAGGATGCCTCTAGAGTGTGTGTCAAATGTTTGACCTTGAACCCAGGAGAAAAAGAAATACAGACTTATTTAATCATAGACTGAAATGCCATGATTTCAGTCTAATCTGCTAATTTTCAAAACCAGACTGGAATTATATTCAGAAACTATGCTTGTTGTAAACTGGGCTGCGTTTGTGTGCGCACGTGTGTGTTTGTGTGTGTGTTTAATTGAACAGTTTGGAAGTTAAGTATTGAGGCCTTCAGGTATTTACAATAAGTAAACAATAGAAATTTTGCTGAAGCCGGTCATAGTTGGAGAGGGGACATTCTATGAATGATCATTTTGCTTTTCATTCATTGTGTATTTGGTCCCTGACTACAATATTAGCCATTTAATGTTCTGTGGGCTAAATCTACACATTTTACTTGGATGGACTAATCATTTCTAAAGATATCCCAAGTAAAATTTTATTAGTTTCAGTCCTTTTCCCCTCCCAACTTCTTGATGTTTGGAAGGGTTTGACATAGTACTTGGCCACAATGAAGGGGCTAAGTAATTACTGGAGAAACACATGGTTAAGCTAGATTGAAGGTGAAAGAAGATTGGTTTTTTGTGTCATAGTTTTTAGTGGACATAATGTTTCTGGTGACATTGTGATGAGAGTCTTGGGTAAAGCATCAACTTCATATCTGTGAAATGACTGCAGAAATTTCCAAATGTCTTTTTACTCTTTTGTCCCCAATAAATGCCCGGACCATGTCCCTAAGTGGCCCCATTTTTCCTGGAGTAATGAACAATAACTACACTATGACTTCTGGTGAATTTTTGAATTTTATTTTTGATTTAATGATTTATTTTAGAATATTAATGATACCTAATATATGAAAGGTCAGAAAATACAGATAATCTCCACCAATGTAAAATTACCACGCATAAAACCTTTTGAACTTGGAGACAAAAGCTCTAATTAAGTGTATATGTATGTGTATGGAAATAGTTGGAAATGGTAATAGCTACAGCAATTCATGAATTGTTCTCATGGGTAAATTAAAAGGTTAACTCATGCAGTTCTGCTTTATCCCTCTGTTTTTTAGCTTTGATGATTGCCAGAACAAAGTGTTGGCTCTGCCTGGCTCTTTGGTGAGAAATACAAAATTTTTAGCAATTAGAATAAACCTTTGAAATGCAAAGAGTTTCATATGTTTATGGCATATAATCCAGATAATTAAGCACTTGGTTTGTTTCTTAAAAATGGGTGACCGTGTATGAGTTTTCTAATTCTTCTCTGCTTTGGTCAGTTATTTTATGTTTGTGAAGTAGAAGGCTGCCAGCACTTATTTTGTCATTTCCCAGCTATTTTATTTTTTCAAATCCTAGGAAAATGTATACAAAGCATATAAAATTAAAAAAATTCTACATCTGCTCTGTGAGTGCCCCAAGCACATTTTTATAGGTTAACTTGCTTACTTTACATTTAATATAACAATTCTGTTAGGTGGAGACTGTGCACATTGATATTGGCTTCTAGTCCATGTCCCTCTGTATTATTTTATATAAAGATATAATACCAGAGATAATAAAGGTGGCAGTTATTATTATTGTTTTTTTTGAGACTTGGTGTCCCTTGGTCATCCAATTTGGAGTACAGTGGTGCCATCGTGGCTCACTGCAGCCTCCACCTCCAAGGCCCAACCTATCCTCCCACCTCAGCCTTCTAAGTAGCTGGGACCACAGGCATACACCACCACCTGGCTAATTTTTGTAATTTTTGTAGAGATGGAGTCTCACCATATTGTTCATGCTGGTCTCGAACTCCTGGTCTCAGGTGATCCTCCCATCTCAGCCTCCTAAAGTGTTGGGATTACAGGTGTGAGCCACCACATACAGCCATGCAGTGATTTTTATGAGAACCAGAATCTAGGGATGATATGGTTTGGATCGTGTCCCTGCCAAATCTCATATTGGAGGGGGGGCTTGGTGGGAGGTGATTGGATCGTGGGGGTGGAACCTTCATGAATGGTTTAGAACCATCCCCTTGGTGCTGTTCTGGTGATAGTGAGAGAATTCTTGTGAGACCTGGTTGTTTAAAAGTGTGTAGCACCTCCCCCTTTGCTGTCTTGCTCTTGGCTTCTGCCATGTAAGAAACTGGCTCTCCCTTTGCCTACTGCCAGGATTGGAAGCTTCCTGAGGCCTCCTTGGAAACAGAAGTCACTAGGATTCCTGTACATCCTGCATATCCGTGAGCCAATTCAACCTCCTTTCTTTATAAATTACCTGGTCTCAGGTATTTCTTTATAGCAGTGTGAAAATGGACTAATACAAGTGGTTAGATACAAATATGATTTGTGGATATTTCTGGTCATTCTTTTCCATTTATGGAGCATGGTAGAAGCTGGTTCAGTCTTTTCTCTACCCTAACTATCACCATTAGGGGATGTCTCAGTGTCCATATGGATGATGTATACGCTGTAATACAACATTCTAGCATCCCTGACTTTCTTGTCTCATACCTACCTACTTTACCCTTACTTAGTTTCTGCAGGAACTGCATCTTACTGGGACTGTCCTAGATTTAAAATATTAAATCCCACTAACAATCTTTCCTGTTTAGCTCTTTCACTGCTGCTGTATTCCCTGTATCTTTTCTTTGCTGGCTTCCAGTTTCTAGATTATTCCTTCTCTGCCTGTCCCATCCCATTCTCATAGTCCATAACCCATCCTCCCCCATTAGTTCCTTCCCTGTTCACTCAGGGAACATCACTCTCTTGCCAGTATCCTCAATGGCCTTACCCCTTTGTACTTCATTTGTAATGTATGCTGCCAGCCCTTGATTTTGACCTAGCATCTTTTTCTATCTTACCTAGTGGCTGCCAAGAGCTGCTTGAGGAAATCACTCTATAAACAAATTTATCATTTCCATCCTTAGCTGGAACGTCAGGCAACTGTGGACCATCTTGCATTTGTGTCCTTGTGCTGCTGGCCTGTTTGCTGCTGAACTCTTTTCACTCCCCCTAAGCCTTCTTGCGACCCTCCTCCACCCTTTCTTCTTTTAGTAGAAGGCTTTCTCTCTGTTAGTTTCCTAGGGCTGCCCTAGCAATGTACCACAAACTGGGTGACTTAAATAACAGAATTTTTATTGTCTCACAGTTCTGGAGACCAGAAGTCTGACAAACAGTAGCAGAGTTGGTTCTTTCAGAGGGCTGTTAGAGAAGGCTCCACTCCAGGCCTTGCCCCTTAGCTCTAGATGACCACCTTCTTCCTGTGTCTTTTTACATTGTTTTCCCTTGATGCATGGCTATCTATCTAAATTTCCCCTTTTTACAAGGATACAAGTCAGATTAGGGGCTCACCCTACTTCAGTATGACCTCCTCTTAATTTAATTACATCTTTACGACCCCCTTTTCAAAATAAGATCACTTTTGGAGGTACTAGGGACTCAGACTTCGATATATGAATTTTTGGTGGACACAGTTCAACCTGTAATACCCTCCAACTTCTTAGAGCCCTTAATACCATTAGGTGTCCACTCCCTTTCAGCATCCTACCCATTCATGTACCCCCATTTGCTCCGGTCTTTACCTCCTTTTTTCCCATCGATCTCAGAGAGGGTTTTGTCCTTTGTTTTGTTCCAGGCCAGTTCCTCCTCCTGTCTTCTCAATTCCTTTCCCTCTTTTCTACTCCAGAAGCTTACATAATTGATTCTTTCCTTTCTTTTCTATGTTTTCTGCCCTCTCCTTTTTATAGATACTTTCACCATAGGCTCTGAACATAATTAAGTCTTCCCCATCTTGTGCATAACTTCAGCCTTCTGTCTCTATGATCAGTTTTCATGCTGTGGTTGAGTGGTTGGTGTACACTTGACGTCAGTGTGGCTGACTCAGCTTTCTATTCTAACCTCCACATCCAGATGCCCACTAGAAGTTTCTGCCGCTGTATCTCACAGTCACCTCGATCTCAGCACATATGATTAATTCTTGTATTTCCCCAAGCATGCACCTTCTCTTGTTCCTCTCTCTGCTATTGGCTGTACCAGCCACATGATTTTCCAAGCTAAAAACCTGATGCTATCCTAACCTTTTCTCCAACCCCACATCCAGGTGTTGGCCTGGTTTTTGTTCCTTGCTGTCATATCCATTCTCACAGTTGATGTGCACACTCAGCCTCGTAATCTCTTCCTGGACTTGGAGTAGTTGTATAACTGACTTCCCTGCCTATGGCTTGCCTCCTGCTCCAACAGAATGATGGGTCTGAAATACAAATTTGCCGATCCCCTGCTTACTGCTTTAAAAGGTGCAGGTTTAACTCCAGACTCCTAACTTATCTGTCAAGGCCTTTCACGATCTATCTCTTTCGTACCTTTTGACTGTTATCAAACAGTTATCTTTCTTTTTTTTTTTTTTTGAGACGGAGTCTTACTCTGTCACCCAGGCTGGAGTGCAATGGCGCCATCTCGGCTCACTGCAACCTCCACCTCCAGGGTTCAAGTGATTCTCCTGCCTCAGCCTCCCAGGTAGCTGGGATTACAGACACTCGCCACCACACCCAGGTAATTTTTGTATTTTTAGTAGAGACAGGGTTTCACCAGGTTGGCTAGGTTGGTCTCGAACTCCAGACCTCAGGTGATCCACCCGTTTCGGCCTCCCAAAGTGCTGGGATTACAGGCGTGAGCCAGCACACCCGGCTTCAAACAGTTATCTTTTATTTTTGTAACTTCATTATCATTGCAGCTGCTGCCATCTCAGTTCAGAACCTCTTCACTTTTATCTATTTTAGTTCAATAAATTCTTCATTGGTATCACTGCTCCATCTTATTCCTCCACTCAGCCTTCCCAAAACATCTTTCATGTTCAAAGATTCATGCATCAAATGATGTTTGTTTTATGTCAGGCTGGATATGGTCTCAGCCTGACTCTTGATCTAGTTCAGCCTCACAGGCATTTATGGGTTGACCATCTCTCAGCATCTTACAGGGCTGGGCCTGGGTGGAGATTCTGTCTCACTCTCTCTTATAGTAAGATTTTATAGGCCAGGTGTGGTGGCTCACGCCTGTAATCCCAGCACTATGGGAGGCCGAGGCAGGTGGATCACTTGAGGTCAAGAGTTCGAGACCAGCCTGGCCAACATGGTGAAACCCTGTCTCTACCAAAAATATAAAAATTAGCCGGGTGTGGTGGTGGGTACCTGTAATCCCAGCTACTCAGGAGGCTGAGGCAGGAGAATTGCCTGAACTCGGGAGGCAGAGGTTGCAGTGAACCGAGATTGTGCCACTTCACTCCAGCCCAGGTGACAGAGTGAGACTCTGTTTCAAAAAAAAAAAAAAAATTATATTACTTTCTGTCCTGTTTTATTTTCACTATGGTCATGTCTGCCAGTCCTAGATGCTATGAACCTATTCCATGCAAGAGGTCTAGAAGTT
The DNA here is from genome assembly GCF_009828535.3 of Hylobates moloch. Classification (NCBI taxonomy): domain Eukaryota; kingdom Metazoa; phylum Chordata; class Mammalia; order Primates; family Hylobatidae; genus Hylobates; species Hylobates moloch. Next base: position 169,803,132 of record NW_026652276.1, on the reverse strand, counting down.
AGACTGTTCTTTAATTATGCCAGTAATCCAGGAAGTCATTATATTTCAAATTCAACATTTTAGATAGCTGAAAAAGAACGTCACTACCTCCTTAATTCTCTCATTGGAAATTTAGTTTTAATTTTCTGATGCTTAAAACTTTCTGTGCTTCAGTTTTTCCTTTTTATAAATGTTTGATCATATTTACCATCTCCCTAATTATGGTAGACATAATTATCGTAATTAGGTCTAGTCCCAGACAGTGGCTCAAATGTCTTGGGTAGTGCTGTAAAGATTCAGAGAGGAAGTACATGTCACAAAGTGCAAGATGTATGACATTTGGAAGAATTAGTCACTTTCAATTTGTAATTCTCAAAAGGCAGAATATTACAGAAATGGAAAACATGAGTAGTGTCCTCTTTCTGTTGTGAGCACCCTGCATCCTGGTGACAGGCTGTATAGCCTGTAGGAAGTCTCTGCTGTAACGGTGGTTAGTGTTCCCTCCTGGGCAATGCTCTGATTTGCATGTTTGAATTCATTTGTTGAAAGCTGGCGTTTGGGCCAGGCCTGGTGGCAATCCCAGCACCTTGGGAGGGATCACTTGAGGTCAGGAGTTTGAGACCAGCCTGGCCAACATAGTGAAACCCTGTGTCTACTAAAAATACAAAAATTAGCCAGGTGTGGTGGCAGGTGCCTGTAATCCCAGCTACTTGGGAGGCTGAGGCAAGAGAATTGCCTGAACCTGGGAGGCAGAGGTTGCAGTGAGCTGAGATCGCGCCACTGCACACCAGCCTGGATGACAGAGCCTGGGTGACAGCCTGGGTGGCAGAGCGAGACTCTGTCTCAAAAAAAAAAAAAAAAAAAAAAAAGATGCTGACCTTTGACGTAGGAAGTCTTTCTGTACAGCCTAAATACTCTATTTTCTTCAACAAGTGCAAAATGGGCTCAGCTGCAGTACACTATGCCTATTTTCCTTCTGACTGGAATTTGAGCCATTGATTTAGAAATCTTTATATTGCTGGGTTGTGATTGAGATGGCTTCTCCTATCAGGAACCATAGCAATCATTGAAATCAGTGAAGCCAAGGTGGGTCAGAGTTTTCTCAGGACTAGACCATAGATTCCAGTCCTGAGTGTTTGGGACTATTTTTTATAGTCCCAAACACTCTTTTTTTTTTTTTTTTTTTTTTTTTGAGGTGGAGTTTCGCTCTTGTTGCCCAGGCTGGAGTGCAGTGGTGCAATCTTGGGTCACTGCAACCTCTGCTTCCTGGGTTCAAGTGATTCTCCTGCCTCAGCCTCCCGAGTAGGTGGGATTACAGGCATGTGCCACTCGCCTGGCTAATTTTGTATTTTTAGTAGAGACAGGGTTTCACAGTGTTGGTCAGGCTGGTCTCGAAACTCCTGACCTCAAGTGATCCACCCGCCTTGGCCTCCCAAAGTGCTGGGATTACAGGCATAAGCCACCGTCCCCGGCCTAGTTCCAAACACTCTTATTATTCTTGCTGTCATAAAACTTATAAAAGGCATAATTACAAGATATTGGAACCAGCAGTTTGCTTTCAATTTTGCAAGCTTAATTTCTTTAGAACTCATCAGCGTCTTAAAGGAGCTCTTTCATCATTTTAAGGGAATAATTGAAGTAATATTCACTTTCCCTTCTGAATCTATTTTATTTTCAATGTGTAAAGTTCTGGTAATTTTTCAAACTTACTATTTATTTTTTAAGTTTTCCTTCTTTCTTAATAACTTTTAGTTTTCTTAAATTTCTTTTTAAAATTAACTTTTTGAAAAATAATAAAGAAGTTGACATCTCATTGTATTGCCCAGGCTGGTCTTGAACTCCTGGGCTCAAGCAGTCCACCAGTTTCAGCTTCTCAAAATGCTAGAATTACAGACATGAGCTACCGTACCTGGCTGTCTTTTAGTTTTATTTTATTAACTCTTTTGAAATGAACTGTTCTTTGTTTTAGGCATATGAGCCTGGGAATTTTCTTAAAATTAATTAATTAATTAATTAATTTTGCCTTGGTAAGTTTATTGTGACCTGGGTGTTCCATGAGCATCCTAAACTTAGGCTGGGGATATGGAAAATTATTTTACAGTGGTTTTAGGAAAAAGCCAGGTATTAGCAAAAAATTATGAGATTCTGAAATCATCTGCAAGTATGGCATGTCTTATAGTGCAACATTATTTGATTAATTTTTTAATAATGAAATTAATAGTTCTCCTGTTTCTCAGTAGCTACTCTAAATTCTATGATAATGATGAATCTTACGTGTATGAGTAAGGAATGTGTTGAAAAAAAATTTTAAGGTTTTTATGACCCATGTAGTTACAATACAATAGAAAAAATGTTTTCAATATGCACTTTTATACCTAGATGAAAATGCATCAGGCAAGTACTTATTCGACCTTTCACTGATTAAAAATATCTTTCTCCAGTCTTGCAAGTTACACTTTAAAAGACATTTGGAATTGCTTAGAGAACCCAGGGAGTCCTGGATTCTACAATTCTGTGTGCTCTTTTGTGTTTTCTCAGTCTCTGACTACCCTCATGTAAGATGTCTATAAAGTGTGGTATTTAGAATAAAACTATGATGTTTTTCAGAGTTTGGGAACTATTCTAGTCTAGCGGATTTCGAACATGTTATAACTCTGTGTTCTGATCAGCTGAAATATTGAAGTGTGTGAATACTTTTCTTTAAAAAATGAGTATATTGGAGTCAGTCTTTCAATTATGTTTTGATTTTTTTTTTTTGAGTGGGAAAGAAGGGGACTGAGTTGCAGTTAGAGTACCAGAAATTTGGCTTATTTCAGATTTGCCCATGGGAATTGTGCCAAATATGAAATTATAACCTATGACATATCTCTTGGATAACTTAGTTGTCTTGGAGTGTTAGTTTTTCTATTTTAACAGATTTTCAAAAAAGGAGATTGCACCAGTTCTGTAAAGCAGTGATGGGCTGTGGTAGAGGTGGAGGGTGAGAGTTTTCAAAGTGCTCCCTAAAGATTTTGGTGCAGGCCTCTTCACTTCCCCTATCAAAATATTCACACACCTTGAAAATTTTGCTGCTGTAGTTAGGAAGGGTTGTTCTTGGGGGTGTGTCATATCCCTCAAGTGAGTTCAGAGTTTGAGAGCCTTTCTTTTAAAATATCTGTTGCTGAATTATAGGAGTTGAAGCATATGATTCGTACAATCATATGCAACCTTAATTTTTTTTTGGAACAGCTCTTGGTTTTAGATAATGCTTTCTGATTTTTGATTCAGAAAATATAGTCTTAGTCCTAAAATTGTGTATTTATTAATATCAAATTCATAATCCAGAACTTTTAGCCAGAAGAAAAACTAAAACAGTGATACAGAAATTTCTAACAAAGAAATGGATAAGTAAGCATTATTCTACAACAGAGAAAAATGAGTGAGAATAACTTATGGTTACTTTTGATTTTAATGAAAACATTTTTTTATTAAAAATATAGGTAAAGAAGAGATATGTTAGTTACAGTTATTCAGGGCATGAATTACAAATTCTTTTGTGTTATAGGTTCTCGTTTATTTTAAATCTTCAGCTATATAGCTCTCTTTGTATTGTCTTCAAGTGAATATGATGGAGAATGTCCTGCAGTGCTTGATTCTCTTCTCTTAAAAGGCAGACTATTTAATCTTACAAATGAGCATCCTTGGGTCATTACATATTGGGGTTCAGGTGTGCAAAAGGCTTGGTAACATATGGCTTGTCCCCAGATGCCCTAATTGAGTTCAAAACTTTCCCCAAGAGGTTTGCATTACTTTATCTAAATGATGTGTTACATGTGCAACAAAAAAGGTGTTTTAGTCATGAAAGGAAAAAAAATAAATGTGTACTTGCAAGATACAATGCAAATTGTGCAGTGTACATTGCACTAATTTCTATATAGTTATTAGAAGATAAAAAAGATTAAAACCAATAAAAGTGACATTAATTGGATGACCACAGTTTTGGATGACGCACTTTGATGATCTTCAGCATTCCCTTTAGTTACCTTATTATATCATCATCATCATATATATATGTGTGCCTGTGTATATATACACACATATTCCTCCATTTTGATTATTTTTTTTTCAGGCAAAATAGGCATATTAAACTCAATGGTGGACTTTTTTTCAGTTTCAAAACCTTACCTCTTATCACAATTACATGTGTTTCATTGAATAATTTTAATATTTGCTATTAAGAAAAGTAATTATGTTCATGGCAGAACATGTATAAAATAAAAATTACTATTTTACAGTGAAACAGCCATTGTATGTAGAGTATGATCTCAGTTTTGTAAGATTGTAAGTGTCCTCTCCATGGGGGAAAACATCTGAAAAAAAGGGAATACAACAAATGGATAATGGGGAAATTGGGGTTTATTGAAATTGTGACTTGCTCAGAGTCCCTCAGCTAGAAAGTGGTTTAATCTAGTATTCTAACCTAGTCTCTCTGCATCCAAAGTGTATGAGCGTAACTAGGCTGCCTCCCAGGAGAAGGGAGAAAGGGAGAAATAACATCTAGGTATTACTACTACAGGTGCAGCATATAGTTAGGAAAACAAAGTTCTTACAAAGAATTTTGTAAGAACTTTGATTTTGGTATTAATTTTGGTAGTAATTCTAGCAGATGAGTGGTTTTACCAAAAAAAGGCCTAAAAGTGAACCTTAAAGATTCCTGCCATAGATCTATGTCATTTTTGAACTGAGTTACACGCATTTTACAGAGAGGAAACTGAGACCCAGGGAGATTAAATCATTATGTTAGTAAATAATGTTGCGGAAGAGAACATGGTTGATTAGTGGTTGTGAAATCAAGGGGGTTTCTTTGCTGAATTACTCTTTATGTTTTAGATTTCAGTTTCAAGGTTACATTAAAAGTAAGCTTGTATTGCCATTTTTATCTGGATTTAGGTGGGGAGTAGGTGGATTGTTTGGTGAGATGTAAACTTGATCCTTCCGGTAGTAATTTGTTTAGTAAAAATTTCCTGCTAGACATGAGGGCTCTGTAGTCGATGAAGATTATGGAAGGTTAACTATTGGTTGAGGTACCATGGACCACCTTGTGATATACAGACTGCTTTGAGCTGGAAGGCATGATGAGAAAACTGCTGTGTTTTAACTAGCATGTTCCGAAAAAAGTGTCAGAACATCTTTCAGCGGGTGTAAATTACCTTCATTGAACAGGCAAATGGTTAATATTGAACAGAAAATGTCAGATAATAAATTCATTCATTTTCTTTGAATCCTGAATATATACAGTTGGGTTATTAGCTTGTGCATGTGAAGCCACTCTGGCTTCATTTTTATTTCATATTATGACAGCTAAAATCTTTGTGAAGATTAAAAATATAGAGGAAACAGACAGGTTTTTAATATTTACATCTTAGAAAGATGAAGACTTTAGGTGGGTATAGGGAGAAACAGTCAATACTTTGGATTCTTTTTTATTGGTAGAGTGAGTGCTAAGAAAAGGGATAGACCAATTTTTTTCTTTCTTTCTCTCCTTTTCCTTTACGTAAACATAAAATGCTTGCAATTCACTGGATTTTCTTCTATGCCTCCAATATCATTGCATTTTCTTCTTTCCTTTTTCTTTGTTCTTTCTGAAAACACCTTGCTTTTAGTGGTTTAGTTGCCAGCCACTGAGCTCCACCTTGCCCTGAACCCTTTCATGACCCAGGTGCTGGGTCCAGTGAATGACCTTTTGGTTGCTTTTGCCATCTTTGTACCAGACATAATACTTTTCTGATGCGCGACTGGTGCAGGCAAGGGAAGAAGAAGGGGAAGTCTCAGGCAGGAGTTAGAGATGTTTTATAATGATTGGCCCTCTTCTGCTGTTAGAGCACAGAATTATGGCTCCTAAAGAAAGACTTGGCTTTTCTGATGCTCCCCACTGCATTTAATGGACTAGTTCTCCAAGTATTTACATTGTTTGATGTACTTTATCTTTCCTTTTTACCATCAGTTGAGTTGGAAAGATTTGAGGACACATACAGAAAGGGTGATTTTAGATTCTTTTCTGATGCCATTTGGACTCAGAAGTAGGAGAATTTGTGCCTTATTGTGTCTTTTTCTTTTGCTTTTTGATGAGAAGGAGCAGGGAAGTAAAAATCTCAAGAGAGTAGAATCAGTTTTCCGGTCACAAAGCTCATTAAGTTAATATTTACTTTTAAAATGAATGTATTTGCCAGCCCTTCCCACTGTTTGTTTGGGAAGCGTTTAACATACATTTGAGAGCCTCTAACTAGTTTCCACCTCCATTGGGTATTTCACCTCTCAGACTGATGGTGGTGAGTGTGATGTGTGGATCCCAGTTGTAACATCTGTTTCTGTCACTTCAATATTACATTTATCTTGAGGGTAAAGGAAGGGAAAGAAATGAAGCTAAGGCAATTTTTCCTTTTTTTTCTGTGTCTACTGCACAATATTGATTGAATGATATTTAACATCTCTAGTGCTTTTAAACCCATTTCAAATAACACAATTGACACCTATGCAGGGGTTTAAGGAAACTGAACATTTAAATAAAAGATACAGCCTGAAAACTCAAAGATCACATTTGAAAATCTCTTTCCAGTATTCCATACATGATATTTACAGTTTTTTTGTCTCTCGATACCTGCAACTTTCTAGATGAAAGCTGTTATTTTTCTTTAGGCCTCAGATGAGTATTTTTTCACTATTAAAAATTTTAATGAACATAAAATACTGATTATTTTAACTTCTATAAATATTTAATAACCAAGGTCTTCAGGTACATTGTATAGTAATTTTTATTGGTTTTTTAAAGCTTGCTGTGTGAGAGAACTGACCGTTATGTTTAATTATTTGAAGGCTGTTTTGGGGAATGTGAAAATTGATACTGAAGGAAAAACAGAACTGGGTGCGGTGGCTCACACCTGTAATCCCCGCATTTTGGGAGGACGAGATGGGCGCATTGCTTGAGGCCAGGAGTTTGAAATCAGCCTGGCCAACATGGCAAAACCCTGTCTGTACTAAAAAATACAAAAATTAGCTGGTGTGGTGGCCCAAGCCCGTAGTCCCAGCTACTTGGGAGGCGGAGGCAGGAGAATTGCTTGAACCCAGGAGGCAGAGGTTGCAGTGAGCCGAGATTGTGACACTGTACTCCAGCCTGGGTGACAGAGCAAGACTCTTGAAGTAACAACAACAAAAACAAATATAGAGAGATATGACTCTTTATTCATGATCTAGTTGACATCCCCTTGCTGTTACAAGTATGTATATTAAATGTTTCTGTAATACATGACCTACAAGATGATGTATCAATGTATAGTATTTTTGTCTAGTTGGCAACCTGAGAAATATTTATGAGCTTTGAGTGGGACATCTACCACTTCAAGGATCAGCAAGGCACAGACAAGCCACAGGAATTATTAACTCAACAAATTATTAGCTAATCAAATTAATTATCTAATTATTAACTCAGTTGACTGGGCTGGGTATTTTTCTTTGAGATTTCTTTTATTTTTGGTGGATCGATTGATTGGCACTGGCATGTCAGGGGCAGTGACAGTGCTGTTTCTAGCAGAAACTCTGTGCTCTCCAGACGGCAGTGAGTGACGCTTCTCCACCTGAACCACCTCAGAATCTGGGTGTGAGTGGAAAGTGCAAGAGTGCTGGAATCTCCTCTACCCATCTTCCAGCTTGTCCCCGTGTCCCTATTTATAATCTGTGTGAGGCCGCCTAGTAGTCTCCTTTTCCTTATCTGTACAACAGAGTTAACCATCTCCACCTGGCAAAGTTGTAAAAATTAATGAAATAGTGCTTGTAATTCCTGAAAAGGGTCTTGGCACAGAGCAGGCACCACTGTTTCATAGAGCTGGGCTGTGCCCCTCAAAGCATTGGCACATGCAGCGTGGTGCTGCACGTGACATTTGGGCCATCCTCCACATGAGTCCTCACATCTGTGGGCACAAGCTGAGGGGCACATGGAGACTCCTGGCTTTATGATGGGAACACCAGCAATCTAATTTTAGGAACCTCCTAATTTTAAAGAGGGGGAAACTGAGTCTGTAAAGTCCAAATTTAGGCTTCCTCCTTTTGTTGCCCCACTTCTGCCCATCACAGTGGCCTTGCTGTGACCACGTGTTACTGGATCTGGCAGAAAGCAATGTCCACTGGTGGGGTTTGTATGCCAGGTAGTTTTTGGTGGATGGGATTTTGAATCCCACAAGACAGTCAGGAGCTCTGCGTATGTGAGCACTACTAACTCATGTTTTAGAAGGAAACAGCGTTCACATATGTCACATCTACAGTGTGCATCTGGTCACAGGATTTCCAGAGGATGATTACTCCAGATATAGAGGGAGGGAGAATCTTCCTGTACCTCCTCGTTTTTGGGTTGGTGCCTCCCCAGAGGTTCTCCTGATTCTTCTTGGTTCCGTTTCTTGTTTGCCTGCATTTGTACTGGCACTGTTTATTGTCTGGAAGGGAAAGCCGCTTTGTCTCTACTCCATGTGTCTTGTGTTCATGTGTTGAGTAACTGGGGCATTTTCTCCATCGTAGACACTTAATCACAGTCTTGGAACCTGTTGTTTGAGCAGATGTTCACATCCTTTAAATACTCTATTCCCCCTACAAGACTGTGTAAGGTTCCTGAGGGCAGAGACAGCATTTCTACCTCTCTCTAAATCTCATTCATTCAGAACAGTCCTTTGCACCTAGTAGGTGCTGAATAAAAGTTGCTTGAGAGAATAAACAGATAATACTTTTGGAGTCTTTTAGGTGAATTTGTTCCCATAATTCAGACTTTTTTCCTTCCTTCTTTCCTTCCTTCCTTCCTTCCTTCCTTCCTTCGCCACAGGAATTCACCAACTGTTTATTCATGGGGATGGGATTTATCTTAAATGTTTTTTCTGTATGGACCTTATTTAATTTTCCCAGTAATGTTGGCACTATTATTTCTATTTTTACAGATGGGGAAACGGAAGTTTAGAGAAGTTAAGCAACTAGCACAGCGTCACAGGGCTAGTGAAGCTCCAGAAGTGGTGGTGACCCAGACAGGGTCCTCACGCCAGCTGAAGTAGCAGCTGGAGAGACCTGCTGGATTGTTGGCCTTTGAAAGGGAACATTGAAAGTTCCTTGCATTTGATGATGATTGGGTTACATTTACTTGAATTGTGTAACTTTTAAGTTGCAAATTAATGCTAAAAGTGTATTAGGGTAGCCCTAGGCTGTGGGACTAATTGAGAAACGAAGTACAATGGAAGTGCTGCAAACAAATGGGTTTTCCTGCTTAGAGTAGGTATTTACTATTAATCCTGCGGCTTTTGCCTTAAGGAGTTGGAGTCTTTCCTATCTAATTAAAAAGTACAGGTCAGATGTTGAGTGTTGTCAATAATTTAGTGCCTGCATCTTTTTATCCCTGTTGTTTGTTTGGAAACTACAATTTAGAATATTCTGTGCACATTTTAAAAAATAAATGACTGTCTGTGTGGTAATGTTTTTGCTTAGTAAATGTATGCATTATCATCTTGAGCTTATGAGTTTTCTGTACTTTTCTTGAAACTTTTATTAATAGAAAAACTCTCAGTCTAGTGCGGTGATCTTTCCCTGAAGTCCTCAGCATGCAATTGGGCATAAAAGTTGTGATCCCTGAGCACATGTTTTGGGGTGAATCCTATTCATATTTTTGGTTTTCTTCTTCATTCCCAAGATATATAAAAATTAAAAGCATTTGAGATTGCACATTAGTGCATTGGATTTTTATCTGGAGTGGTCCCTTCTCTAAGTGAGTAGTGGGAGTGTGGAAGGGTGAAGCAATATCTACTAACCTTATTTGTGATTTTGGAGCTAGATTATCCGTTTTCCAAAACATCCTAAGCGAAGACTACCCTGACTGTGTTTTTACTGAAAGCTCTTCCTGTCATTCTGGGTAGTTTATACTGTTTATTTACCTTGTATAAGGAAGTTCTTTCTTTACTGTCCCATCTTATCTTAGATCAAAGTTTCTACCCAGGGATCCTACTTAAAAAATATTGTCTGAGACTGCATGTGTTTTCTTTCCTTTTTTTTTTTAGCACTCTGAGTTTTTGCTCCATCTGCACTCTCCGGTTTTCCTTCCTTCTATTTATGACAATTGTGTAATGAATATTCATAGTTTCCATTATTAATGTAATAGCATGCCATTTGTCAGCTCACTGGCTTTCTTGTATTATATATATATTTTGAAAAATTCTTTTTATTTATTTTAAAATTTTTGTTGTCTTTGTCTTCCGTAATCTTTTTTCTTTATAGAGTTTGTGATCATGTGTTTTTCCTCTAACCCAGACATATACGTAGGTCTAAAACTGCACAGTGCAGGATGTCAAATGGCTTAAAAGGATTTCTGCTGTGACTGAAAGAGTGGATCTGTGCCCTTCTGAGGGTGTAGGCTGACCACATGAATACCAATAATTAGACATCTTTTATTTTAAGAAATGGGCAGCTGTTTCTTTAGTTGAATTTTGAGATCTTCAGTTATTTTGCTCTCTTTAAAGGGCTTTTCTCTGTATATATGCATCTCTTTGGCAGGGTTGATGGCAGACCGGGATACTGGCATGGCAATAGTGGGAAAGAAGGAAGGAAAAAAAGCACAACTGAAAAAGAAAACCTGAAGTGTTCTGAATATTAGATTTTAAAGTATTAGGTTTTTTTTAAGTTTTCTTTTTCAATTAATTAAAAAGTAGAATATGTAAGTATTGTGAGTATCAGGTTTTTTTTCAGTGATTTTAAGGTAAAATTTTCACCGTCTCACACTTGATCAGAAAGTCTAGCAATTAACTTTCCCCTTGAGCATCCTGAGCCATGCCTCAGAGATTTGTTAGGATGGCAGTTACAGTGGTGATAATGCCTTCCTGGAGTTTTCAAGCCTTTTATTTAAGTCAGTGCTTATTATCTCTCACGGTTGTTTTAAAACACAGCTCCTGAACCTGAAAGTCCAGTGAAGATTTCATCTGGAAGATTGGGTTACTGGGTGTGTAGGATTAGAGGCGCAGACTGCTGTCTTCCTCTTTGTCATCATCAGAAGCCCTGAAACCCCTTCTCATGCTTGGTAAGATTAGGCAGGAGTGTCACTGCATATTTATAATACATATTTTATAGGGCTTCATAGTTTACAAAGCAATTTCATATGGTATTTCAGTGAATTTTTGCAACAAAATAGCCTTGTGAAGGAGTGGACGTATAGTTTCATCTCTGTTTTGTAGAGATGGAAATTGTACTCAGGGAAGGTAAGCGCTGTTCCACAGGCCACAGTCTTCTGTTCTCACAGTGGAGCTTTGTCTGGGACCCAGGTTTCCTGCCCTCTCATCCTCACCCCCTTATTCTGCTTCTGAAAAGGTCAGGATTTAAAGACATTGCATTCAGCATCAGATTAGGGGAGGTATGTGACCTAGAAACCCTAGCAATGTGGATTTCAAAAAGGTAGTTATTTCTTCTATTTCATAACATTAATGACAAGTAATGAGTCACTTTCTAATTTGTCTATTCAGACTCTATGTTCTGTGTTTCTGTGTTCTAGATTTGTGGACCTGAATGCTTAATTTTACATAGCAGTGAGAAACGTAAATCCTATTTTGTATTCTTTAGGTGCCTCAAGAGCTAACAGCTCAAACTCTGGAGGCAGTATTGGCAGTTTGGCTAAGAGAAAAGAGAGAAGTGGCTAGCAACCATCCCCTGAGAATAGGAGAAAATGAGATATTTCTGACAGCATTACAAACTGGAGCAGAGGTTTGGTGATAACAGGAAGCTGCTTATGAGAAGGATTTAGCATTAGATATGAATTTGAAACTCTGCTCCACCACTTAGTAGCTTTGTTACCATGAACAGACAGTTGCTTAATCTCCCTGAGCTTCAGCGTCCTCATCTGCGAGTGAAGGCTGTGAGGCAGTTTCATATATTATAGGGCGATAAGTCAGGATGCTGGAGCCAGCTGCCTGGTGTCATAAACCTGTAGTCCGTCATATCCAGGCTCCAACACTCCTTGGCTATGTGATACTTAACATCTCGATGCCTCAGCTTCCTCATCTCGAACAGGAGGATGCTAATAATACTTAGCTCATAGGGTTGATAGGATCACAACAGTTTCAAAACATGTAAAACACTTAAAACAGTGAATGGCTCATAGTAAATTCTCTACTAAAAGTTAATTGTGTCTGGGCACAGTGGCTCATAATCTCAGTGCTTTGGGAGATCAAGGAAGGAGGACTGCTCGAGACAAGCCTGGGCAATATAACAAGACCCCAGTTCTAAAAAATAAAAAAAACTTGGCCAGGTGTGGTGGCACAGGCCCGTTGTCCTAGCTACTCAGAAGGCTGAGGCAGGAGGATGGCTTGAGTCCAGGAATGCAAGTCTGAAGTGAGCTGCAATGGCTTCACTGCCCTCCAGCCTGGGCAACATAGGGAGACTCTATCTTTAAAAAAAGTTATTTTTAAGTGGAATAAGTTACGGTAGTACCTGCCACGTACATTAAGCTTTCAATTGATTAGTTTCTTCCTTTTCTATTTAGATGTTTTGAGGTTAAGCCTAATGAAAGCAATTCAAAAACCACTAAAATACAATTATTTTAATATTTTCATCACATTTAATTCGTGTAATTATTGATCTCTTATGCCTTGGACATTCATTTTTTAAACGTAGTATTTTAAATGTAATATTTTTGCACTATTAATCACTTAAAATATTGTATTATATCATGTCTAGGAAATTCATTATAGGCCTTTCCAAGAGAGAAGGCTTTGTGATAAAAGCCAGCTGCCCAGACATTTCCAAACCCTCCTCACCCATCCCCCAGCATGCTACAGAAGCAGCAGGCTGGCAGAGGTCCAGATTTCCTAAGTGATGGGATTGTTCCCGGGGCCAGGAATGAGAGGAATCTGCCTAGATTGGAGATGGCTTTAGCTACTTTGCTTTGCTTCGTACTCGTAGTCTTATTCCCAAACTGAATCTGACCCAGCACCATTTTCCATTATTGGAGATGTTTTAACATTGTGTGTGGAGGTCTTGCTATTTAAACAATGATTTCTGAATCTACTTTTTAATTCCATGGGAGCTTTTCTGTTTTTCTTTGTACTATGAAAGAAGAACTATGAGTTAATTTTAATTTATAGTTATACCTCTGCAAATCAATACAATCTTTCTGTGACTTCCACTGGTAGCACCATTCTTGATCTGAGGCAAGTATTGGGATTGTGGTTTTACTTTCCCATTTACTTAGAGGCGGGAAGGTTTAGTTATTTGAATGCCTTAGACCAGGAAATTATTGGCTATTGTCAGTGGAATTTGTTTATCTTTTCCACCCCTACATTCCTAGGCTGTGAGAGAACTGGTCATCATTGTGATTGCACTTCAGTTTTTATCAGTTCCTCCCCCGGTGCTATTTTTATTAAATACTTGATGTTTCTCTCTTCTTTGGGTATAAATTTAGAGACCCTCAGGCAGACATTTCTGAAAGGGCTCTCTTGCTCAGCTGTTGTTAAAATGAAAAGATCAATACTGCCAAGCACCTCTTTTTGTTTGGCTACCTCCAAAATTCATGTTTTCTGCAGTTATTCTCTAGGATTATCTGTAGATTATCTGTAATTTCTGTAATTTATCTATAGATTATAATCTAAATTGAAGATTGATGCATGTATAATTCTAATGAGCTTCTTGACCAGCACTGTTCAATAGATACATAATGCAAACTTCATGTCATTAAAATTTTTCTTGTAGTTACATTAAAAAAGTAAAAGAAGCCAGGTATTGTGGCTCAGGCCTGTAATCCTAGGTCTTTCAGAGGCTAAGGCGGGAGGATGGCTTGAGGCCAGGAGTTGGAGACCAGCCTGGGCAATATAGTGAAACCTCGTCTCTACAAAAAAATAAAATTAGCCAGCTGTGATGTGTGTCTGTCATGTAGTCCTAGCTACTCCACAGGTTGAGGTGGGACCATCACTTGAGCCCAGAGTTTGAGGCTGCAGTGAGCTCTGATTGCACCATCGCACTCCAGTCTCGGTGATAGAATGAGACCCTGTCTCAAAAAACAAAACAAGACAACAAAAAACAAAAACAAAACAAAACAAAAAACAGAAAAGTAAAAGAAACAGATGACTTTACTTTTATTATACTTGAAGAACCCCATATGTAAAAATATAATTTGGACATTAAAGTTATTATTGAGATATTTTACTCTTTTTTTGTGTTGCTTTAAAAATCTGCTTGTGTACTTTATTATACATCTCAATTTAGACTAGCCACATTTCAGGTGCTCATTAGCCACATGTGGCTAGTGGCTACCTTATTGGTCAGCACAGATTTTTTTTTTTTGACAGGGTCTCCTTTTTTGCCCAGGTTGGGGTGCAGTGGTGCAATCATGGCTCACTGCAGCAGCATCCTCCCAAGCTCAAGTGATTTTCCCACCTCAGCCTTCCAAGTAGCTGTGATTACAGGTGCATGCCAGCACACCTGGCTAAGTTTTAAAAATTTTTTGTAGAGACAGAGGTCTCACTGTGTTGTCCAGGCTGGACTCAAACTCCTGGGCTCAAGCAATCCTCGTGTTTTGGCCTCCCAAACTGCTGGGATTACAGGCATGAGCCACTGTGCCCGGCTAGCACAGATCTTTACTGTAACTTTTCTTCATACTATAAAAGGCATTGCGTTGTACTGGCAATTATTTTCCCATCAAAGTGGCCTAGAAAAGAGACGTGAATCTGGCCTCATGTCTTTGCTCATAATTAACACATTTCTAGAGAGATTTCCTTTGTTATAAAAACTAATTGTGGAATTAATGATCTCAGAACGTGAATTCAACTGTAGCACCTCAACAGGTGCTACTGAAGTCACCTAAATGGCAGGCTGAATTCTTGACCAATAGTGATAAAAATTGCTTTGTCTTATGGCAGGAGTAGCAGTCAGGACAAGACTCAGCTTTAACGAAATCCCTGGAGGCATTCTCCCACATAGGAGTCGTGCGACTCAGTTTTATGCTCCTAAAATCTACTGCAAAGCTATGAATGCTGTTTGTTTGTGATTAGCACTTCATTTTTTTTTTCTTCTCAATTATTATTATTTTTTGAGACAGGGTCTTGCTTTACTAGTCCAGAGTACAGTGGTGCAATCATGGCTCACTACAGCCTTGACCTCCCAGGGTCAAGTGATCGTCCCACTTCGGCCTCCCAAGTAGCTGGGACCACAGGTGTGTGCCACTATGTATGGCAATTTTTTTTTTTTTTTTTTTTTTGAGACGGAGTCTTGCTCTGTCGCCCAGGCTGGAGTGCAGTGGCACAATCTCTGCTCACTGTGAGCTCCGCCTCCCAGTTTCACGCCATTCTCCTGCCTCAGCCTGTCCGAGTAGCTGGGACTACAGGCGCCCGCCACCACGCCCGGCTAATTTTTTGTATTTTTAGTAGAGACGGGGTTTCACCGTGGTCTCGATCTCCTGACCTCATGATCTGCCTGCCTCGGCCTCCCAGCATGGCAATTTTTATTTTTATTTTTGTAGAGACGGGGTTCTGCTGTGTTGCCCAGGTTGGTCTTGAACTCCTGGACTCAAGTGATCTACCTGTCTTAGCCTCCCAAAGTGTTGGGATTACAGGCGTGAGCCACCGTGCCTGGCCAGAAAGATGATTTTTTAGGATTCTAGCTTGTTTGCTTTCCTTCCCACCCCAAGATACTTTTGTTACAGCAGCTTGTCTGCTTTCTGTTTCATTTTTCACCCTGATTTTTCCAGGACTCCTCAATCACTTTCAAGTGTTAAAGGCCATTACTGATTCTTAAATGTAAACGATTATGGCTGAATTTCAGCCATTGAGGGTCCATATGATCTGTTCTGGACACAGTCCTTCTCAAACTTTAATGTGGATGTGAATCATCTGGGGATCTTGTTAAGCTGAAATTTAGGCCAGGCATAGTGGCTTGTGCCTGTAATTCCAGTGACTGGGGAGGCTAATGTAGGAGGATCATTAGAGGCCAGGAGTTTGAGACCAGCCTAGGCAACATAGTGAGATACCTTGTCTCTAAAAAATATATATATATTTAAAAAACAACTTAGACAGGCATGGGGTTGCGTGCCTGTAGTCCCAGTTACTCAGGAGACTCAAGGCGGGAGAATCATTTGAGTCCCAATGTTGCAGGCTGCAGTGAGTTATGATCACACCCACCACTGCACTCCAGCGTCGGCGACAGAGTGCGACCCTGACCCTTAAGAAGAGAGAGAGACAGAAAGAGAGAGAGAGATTGATTTGATGCAGTAGGTGTGAGATGAAAGTTTGCATTTTTTCACAGACTTTCAGGTAATGTTGATGCCCCTGGTCCAGAGACCACATAGAGATCTAGTATATGATAGTAAAATGCTGCTGTCTTATACCAGCCTGCAGCAAAGACATTAAAAAAAAATGTAGTGAGGTTTTCCACCAAGCTAAAAGTACTTTTTTGTTTTATATATTTTTTTAAAATTCAGAGATGATTTCATTACTGCCTCTTGCTACTACAGTGGTTACAAATGCTAGTTATTATTATTTTTAAATGACCTTTCATGGCAAAATTATACAGCTGCCAACCCTACTTATGTCTCCAAGTTAATAAAAGAATTTTAGTAGTTCACAAACTCCTCAAGTCTGATGCCACCCCACCATCTAAATTAGCAGTTTATAGCTTTCCTTCATGGCATTTATAGTATTTTGTATTGACCTAATTACTTGGACAGTTGTTTAATGTCACTTTCCCCACTGTGCTCTAAGCTCTTGCTCTGTATTTTTAATCACTTTGTCCCTAGTGTCTCACTAGCACTGGGTCTGTTGTCTGTCTGTCCCTAGTCAATACTTTTAGGATGGCTTTATTCAGTGGGTCTCAGTAGGAGTGGTACTGCCCCCTAATGGAGTGTTTTGGAAATTGATGGGAACTACTGGTTGTCCCAAAGAATAAAGTATGCTACTGATGTTTGGTGGGCAGGGGTTAAAGGGTGCTAGACATTCTGTAGTGTACAGAACAGCTAACTAAGTGAATGCATATTTGATGCATTTTGCAAAATCTTTGAATGTCCCCGTTGGAGAGTCAACTGATGAAAAACGTATTTGTAATTACCTAAACCAAAGACCTAACTCGGCTGGGTGTGGTGGCTCACCCCTGTAATCTCAGGACGTTGGGAGGCCGAGGTGGGTGGATCAGTTGAGGCCAGGAGTTGTAGACCAGCCTGGCCAACATGGCGAAACCCCATTTCTATTAAAAATACAAAAATTAGCCAGGCGTGGTGGCATGCGCCTGTAATCACATCTGCTTGGGAGGCTGAGGCACAAGAATCACTTAAGCCTGGGAGGCAGAGGTTGCAGTGAGCCAAGATAGCGGCCAAGATAGCACTATTGCACTCCAGCCTGGGCAACAGAACGAGACATTGTCTCAAAAAAACCAAAAAACAAAAAACAAAAAACCACACACAAAAACACAAAAAACAAAACAAAAACCCAACTCCATTTAACATTTAAAGACAATTATATTTATGTATGTCCAGTTTTAATACACATACAGTCATGCATCACTAATGATGGGGGCACATTCTGAGAAATGTGTCACGAGGCAGCTTTTTTGTTGTACAGACATCATAGAGTATATTTACACACACCTAGATGGTATAGCCTATTGCACACCTAAGCTATATGGTATAGCCTATTGTTCCTGGGCTGCCCGTATAGTATGTTACTGTAGGTAGTTGTAACACAATGGTAAGTACTTGTGTATCTAAACATAGGAAGGGTATAGTTAAAATATGATACTATAATCTTATGGGACCAGAATTATACATGAAGTTTTTGTTGACTGAAATGTCGTTATGCAACACATGACTGTATTCTGAAATTTTCAGAAATGCAGCTGCTGAGTACTTCAAAAGTTGTACTTTGATTTATTAGCAACATTACAAAGTAATGTCTACCATTCTGGCAAATCCCATCCGTAGTAGCAGTGATGTTTGTGGTATTTGAATTATTATATATACAACTGCACTAATACACGTTTGTAGGAAATATGATGGTTATGTATATGTGTGTGTGTACATACAAATTTAGCCCTTATTCTAAATTATCCAATAAAAATTGTTGAGAATATTCAGGTGAATGTTTTTTACTTTTTTAAAATCCAAATTTACCCATTAAAAGTGGTTGCAAGCATCTTAGTACATCATTAAACCATTTGGTGGTGTTCTCTCTGAGTATTTACATCTTGGTGTGTATGTGTGTGTGTGTACCTAAATCACACATATGAAAGACAATAAAAGTTAATCTCTTTTATTTTCTTTTTATATTACATTTTGGACTTTATGTTGTTTTTCTTTCTCTGTGTACATACTGTCTCTGTGTATTACAAACATTTGCTATCAAAAGGTGGTGGTACTCTGATAGGATTCAGAATCCCCCTTCTCATGGAAGCAGCATAGAATCAAGGATTTCTGCCTTCTGGTCTTGGTTTATTTCTCTAAGCTGCTCACATAACTTTTCTGAATTTGTTGGGTGATCTACATTATCACTGATAAGGTAAGTCATGATGTGATAAGTCACAGTAGATGTTTCATGAATGACTGGACATGTGGAAAATGCCTTGCTTACATAGTGACTCTTACCCAGGGCTCCTCAGAAAGGCAAACTGTCCACCTGAGACCCACTGTTCTGCTTCACTTGCATTTTCATTTAGGGAGAGCAGACCACCTTGGAGGAAGGGATTTGGCTAATGATAAGGTATGAGGTAGAGTGGGGAATTATGGTAGTGGTGGGGTAGTATTAATGAGTGAATAAAAGCAGAGTATGTTTTACCTTTCTGGGAAGCAGTTAAGATCCTTAGACTAGGGGCCACTATTGTAAGGATTTTTTGACAGTTCCATGTTTATCTGTTTCTTAGTGATTAACAACCAAACCCATGAAGACTTATAGACTGGGGAAACTTTTGTGTCTTGTTCAGCAGTTGGTTTGGAGTGGACCACAAAGCTCAGAGGCAAAAGAGTAGTGCACAGTGTACACAGTTGGTGCTAAGAAACGCCCTCGGGGACTGGGTTACGAGGTTTTACAGCAGAAAGTCCCTTCAAGCACGTGTTTTAGTCTGCCTAGATCTGGCTAGAATGTTGCTCATTAATTGGAACTAGAAAGATACAGGAAGCTCAAGGGTAAGTGGCACTGGAAAAAAAGGTCACTGAAGGTGAATTCATTTGAGATGAAGATCAAGGGACTAGCGCGTGGCTGCCATGTTGCAGCAGGACAGTAATGATGACACTGAAGATGTTTCACCCTTCAATGCAGAAGAGAAGACAACTTAATAGACCAAAAATGCTTCTCAGAATAGGGGATTAAAAACAATAGACCAAAAAAAATTAGATACCCAATAGCATAATTTTTCTGCTTACTCTTTTGAGTCCATGCAGTTATGCAGTTATAATCCATCTCTGTGAATTGCTCAGCAGCAGTTATACTGCCTGGATGGTGACAGTTCTCTTGTTGCCATGTGATTTGGGGGCAGTGAAGACTGTCACAGGTAGATTAATGGTGGACCTGCATTGGTGGAATCATCCTGATGAAGATGAGAAGAACCACTGGGTGTCCAGGAAGAGCCACTGGGAGTGCAGGAAGGCATCCCCTCAAGATAACAAAACTGTCTCAGAGGCTGAATTAAGGATCTTTTGGTTGGGATTTATTGCCTGTTCAGTGCTGTGGGTGGTAATTGCCTTTAGTGCCCTCTTCTTTTTTGGAGTAAAGTGATTGGCATTGGTTATCATGGGTGTGGTGCTGCAAGATGCCAACCTGTATGGTTACATCAGGTATAAAGTTGGCAGTAGAAGGAATTTAACCAGCATGGCTATCTTGTACCCTGGAAAGCAGTTTTTAAGACAAAACAGTAAAGCTAATCTGACTTTCAGACTAGAGAGAATGCTCTTATATCTTTTATTATATTGGGGAATGAAGACATTTTTGACACTGAACCTTTTAGTGCCCAGTCCCTGTTGTAATGAGGAGTGTTGGCTCTATTTTTCCACTTAAAACTTTACTTGTTTAAAAAAAGGAAAATTAATTTTTATATTAGGTTTTTATTTTCTTTCCAGTAGTTGGAGCTAGAAAGTATGTTGTCACTAGAAACATTGTGAAAATTTATCTCACAGGCTGGGCACGGTGGCTCACACCTGTAATCCCAGCCCTTTGGGAAGCCAAGGTGGGCGGATCACCTGAGGTCAGGAGTTCGAGACCAGCCTGGCCAACAGGACGAAACCCCATCTCTACTAAAAATACAAAAATTAGCTGGGTGTGGTGGCACATGCCTGTAGTCTGTAGTCTCAGCTACTCGGGAAACTGAGGCAGGAGGATTGCTTGAATCTGGGAGGTGGAGGTTGCAGTAAGCCGATATTGTGCTACTGCACTCCAGCCTGGGCGACAGAGCGAGACTCTGTCTCAAAAAAAAAAAAAATTGTTTTACAGTGTACATAGATATGCACATAGTCATATAATATCAATATGTCCCAAATTAATGAAAATGTGTTCATTTACGTAAGTATGGAGACTTTTGCATTTTGATTCATAGAACATGAGAGGATGTTAGTCTGTCTCAAAACTGTATGTTTATGTATTATTTATGTAGACTATTTTCAGAAGTAAATTTTGCTTCCATGATAAAAGTGAGCATTTTGGCTTGTGCATAAGTTAGAAATAATTATTAATTTTTAATATGTACCTCATGATAAAATTTCTTAGATATATGTAAACAAGTAAAAACCAAATTTGGGTCAGTGGTGTTAACTAGTTTCTAAAATTTTGTTTATTTGTAACAATTCATTTACTTAAGGCCCAATAATACAAATGGAATCATCATAGTTTATGTTTAAGGAATACACAGAGATTACTACTGTTCCATTTATTTTACAATAGGGATAGGCAAATTTTACTTTGGAGCTTCCTACAAGCTGTTCAGTGGTCCTTGAGCTAATAAAATCTTTTATCTCTAAAAGAGCATTATTCATATGTCATAATGACAGTAATCATTTAAATACTTGGCATAATAAATGCCTAAAAGACATTTTATTTTATAAATCTTTTTTTTCTTGCTATGACGGGTATATTGTAAATCATGCATTTGTATTAATGGTATTTCTTAAAGCAGTAGATGTAACTGTAAACTAAATTAATTTACAAACTATTCTAAGCATCCGTAGATGCTGTTGTAGGTACTGTAAACTTCGTTGGAGACTTTAGTCAGCAGATTGTGTTGTGAATATATTTGTACTTTGTTAAAATATTTTAAAAGATGTTTAATTGAATAAGTGTCTTTTTTGGACTAGTAGCTGTGAAGGTATAAAACTTTATATTTGTATAAAACTGCTGTTTATAGAGCAAAAGAAAATGAAGATCAAAAATTTATGGTTAATATGCATAGAAAGTTTGATTAGAATTGAGTCTTTTAAAAAATAAATGGATAATCATCAAAAGAAAGATTGTCCCAGTGTTTATTTGCAAGTATGTGCTAATTATTAGGAAAAAACAAATCAATTTAGTAAGGTTTTTTGGGGAATAAATTTTCTGACAGTTTATATGGTAAAACAATACACTATCCTTTGCTTAAGCATAATCATAAAGAGGGTCCATTTTAATTTTTCCATTTTTTTACATTTGATACGCATTTTATTCTCTTTTAAAGTATCTATAAAATTGTAGTTTTCTTCTCCTTGATTATTATGAAGAGGATCCTGAGGGCCTCATTTTTTGTGGTCTTGTTATTTAAGCAGGTTTCCAGAATTACTTTCATCAGTCTCATGGAATATTGTCTATTTTGCGAGATTTGTAGTTGATTTGTTTGCATTTTAATGCCATTGGTGGTAAGGGCAGTCAGGGAGGACTGTTTAAGTGCTAAGCTAATTTTATAAGTGATTGGTTTCCTAGAGAATCTTTTTGAATTATGACAGCTAAGTTTGGGGATAAATACTTAAATAATGAGTCCCCTTATAAATTCTTTGTGTATTTGGTGGTGCCAGTTTGGCAATCAGAATCTTTTCAAGGGCTAAAGTGTGTTTATTTTCCACAGTTTCTATCACAGGGTCTTGTTCAAGATTAGTTTTCATTAAATGCTTGTTGGATGGAATTAATGACTATTATGAATTTATATTCTTCCATGATTTCATATTTGCAAAGTTTCTCAGAGTCACCCAAGATTGCCATTGTAAAATTTAGCATAACACCTTTTTTTAAGGTTATACTTTGTAAGGTGACATTTTAATCTAAAATTTAGATCATTGCTGTTAAGTATTTGTTTCAAAGAGAACACTTTGTTCTTTGAAATAGATACTAATTTAAAAAAACACACTGGCTAGCTGTGCAGAGATCTTTCCCTTTAATGTTATGAGCAATTATAAATCAAGACCAAAGAGAGGCCTTGTAAATTGTGAATATTCTGAAAACAATGAAGCATCTTCTTCTGCTTCTAACAAAGATAACACTGGAGTTAATGGAAGTGCCATATGCCTAGGGGAAGATGTCATCAAGACAAACATTTAGTTTGTCAAAGTGACATTTAGACGACTGTAAGCAATATTAATCTAGTCATGAGCTCTTGTCAAGCTTAAGTCTGATTTTAATAAAAAGTAGCTATTTTAGGCTTATTTATATATCACTGTCTAGTATAGCAAGTGATTGGAAGCCATCAAACTTTTAGGGTAAAAATAGAAAAGAACATAAAATTAATCAGCATTTGGGTATATTTTTACCAAATGCTTAATACAACCTTACTTGGTTATTTGAGTTTGCTTTGACTGCTTTGACCCACCCTATTTCATCATGAATTATTAGAGAAAGTAAGCTCCTTTCTCTACATAGGATACCACTTCTATCTTGTATAGAAAGAGGTGTTAGCAAATGAGACTTTATGTAATATAACAAGAATTCATTATGCGTAATGAAGGGAGCACAACCATCTCTTAAGATCCTTTATAGCAGGGATCGCAATCCCTGGGCCACCGACTGGTACTGTGGCCTGTTAGAAACCGGGCTGCACAGCTGAAGGTGACCAGTGGGCAAGCAAGCATTACTGCCTGAGCTCCGCCTCCTGTCAGACCAGTGGGGGCATTAGATTCTCATAGGATCACGAATCCTATTGTGAACTGAACACGCAAGGGATCTAGGTTACATGCTGTTTATGAGAATCTAATGCCTGATGATCTGTCACTGTCACACATCCCCAGATGGGACTGTCTAGTTGCAGGAAACAAGCTCAGGGCTTCCACTGGTTCTACATTATGGTGAGTTGTATAATTATTTTATTATATATTACAATGTAATAATAATAGAAATAAAGTGCACAATAAATGTATTGCAGTTGAATCATCCCGAAACCAATTCCCACCCCCCCAGCCCCCTGTTTGTGGAAAAATTATCTTCCATGAAACCGGTCCTTGGTGTCAAAAAAGTTGGGGACTGCTGCTCCATAGCAGCTGTCTTCCAACTGGGGAACATGTACACTTAAGGAAACTTTCCAAGAGGTATGTACACCGCAAAAGTTAGAAGGGAGTTGATTTCCAGATCCTTACCTTGTGATGTATTTTTTCTGAAAATTGATATCCCTTGAAAACACACCCATGGTTTGGGTATCTCCTACCTTTTCTTCTGCCATGTCCTTTACTTTTATATTTATTTGTTTATTTATTTATTGTTAAGGCAGTCAAAAGCAGTGGGAGTGGAGAAGGAACAAAGAAATCTGTAATTGGTTGTGATCAATTAGTTGTAAACACCACTGCACTCAGACCAGCCTGCCATATCCTTTTCTGTTTTACAAAAAACCACTCTCCTCCATCTGTAATCTTACCATGGTATATTGACCCAAGGTTTTCAAAGTCTTGATCATCAAAGGACTAGTTTTGATGTCAGGCAAATCTTCAGACTCTTAACTGTCTCCCACCCTGTTAAGCAATTCATTACCAGTGAAATTTTTTCCTTATGTTTAAAAACTATCACAGTAAACATGCTTTTTGTTTAATATTAATAATGATAATTAATCTAGAAGAATAATATTAAAGCCTAGAGTTTTGTGGTCACAGGAAATCAAAGCCATTTCAAAATTTTAAAGTATGTATGAAATTTTATGATGCAGAGAAATATGATAGAGTATTTGTAAGTCAGTAAAAGACTTTAAGCATAAATGTATTTATTTCATTAGGTTGAAATTTGGATGGAGAGGAGGAATGAAATACGATTTCAAGGAGGAAAGCATACAATGTAAATTTTAAAAGTCTTGTTAATGTATGTTTTATATGGATCATGGTGGGAATAAAATATGATACTTAGGTTTCTCTGGATGCATTTAAAAGAATAATATTAAGAAAGTGAAAAGACAGGCCTCTGTGGTTTGATCTCTTTGAGATCATCAAAGTGTTCTAAAATTAATTTTGTGGATGTTTGGCACAATTCTAAAAAACCGTTGAAAGCCTCTGTGGCTTGTCTTTTCACTTTCTTAATATTATTCTTTCAAAGGTATCCAGAGAAATAAAAATTTTTCAAATCACATACCTGATAAGGGACTAGTATCCAGAATATATAAAGAACTCTTACAACTCAATAATAAAAAATTCTTGGCAAAGGATCTGAACAGATGTTTCTTCAAAGAGGATATACAAATGGCCAATAAACATATGAAAAGGTGCTGAACTTTATTAGCCATCAGGGAAATTCAAATCAAAACCATCATGAGCTACCACTTCACAGAGAAATTAAAATCAAAATCATGATGAGCTACCTAGGATGGCCTGAATAAAAAAACAAAAACAGGTAATTGCAAATGTTGGTGAGGATGTGAATAATTGGAACTCTCATACCCTGGGACTGCAAAATGATTCACCTGCTTTGGAAAACAGTCTTTAGTTCCTCAAATAGTTAAACATAGAATTATGACATGATCCAGTAATTCCACTCCTAAGTATATACCCGAGAGAAATGAAAACATGTGTCGACACAGAAACTTTTGCATGGAAGGACAGAGCAGCATTGTTCATAATAGCCAAAATGTGGGAACAATCCCAATGTCCATCATCTGATGAATGGATAAAGTGCAGCATATCTATATAATGAAATGTTACTCATTAATAGAAAGAAATGAAGTACTGACAGATGCTGCAACATGAGTGAACTTTGATAACATTGTGCTAAATGAAAAGCTAGTCACAAAGGACCACATATTGTATGATTCTGTTTATATGAAATGTCCAAAATAGGTAAATCTATAGAGACAGAAAGTAGATTAATGGTTGCTTAGGGCCGAGGTGGAAGTAGTGGTGGGGAGGAGATGATGGGGTGGGGTAGGGGATTGACAGCTGCAGCTCTCTTTGAGATCATCAAAGTGTTCTAAAATGGATTTTGTTGATGTTTGGCACAACTCTGTAAATACACTAAAAACCATTTGTATTAGTTCATTTTCACACTGCTGATGAAGATATACCCTAGACTGGGCAATTTACAAAAGAAAAAGGTTTAATGGACTTACAGTTCCACGTGGCTGGGGAGGCCTCACAATCATGGCAGAAGGTGAAAGGCACATCTCACATGGTGGCAGACAAGAGAGAGAGCTTGTGCAGGAAAACTCCCATTTTTAAAACCGTCAGATCTTGTGAGACTTACTATCACTAGAACAGCAAGGGAAAGACCTGCCTCCCTGATTCAGTTATCTCCCACTGGCTCCCTCCCACAACACGTGGGAATTATGGGAGCTACAAGATGAGATTTGAGTGGGGACAGAGAGCCAAACCATATCACCATTGAACTGTACACTTCAGCTGAGTGAATTGTATAGTATGTAAATTATACCTCAAGCTGTTGAGGTACATAAAGAAATAATGTAATAGTTTCATTTTTAAAAGTCTGTGTTTACAATATGCCAGAAATGACATACTTTGCATTCTCAAATACACATGTGATGAACTGTTGCACATATAACCTTAAACATTTAAAAAAATGCAGTCTTAAATTACCAGTTTTGATGGTTGCATAATATTTCAATAAGTTGATGTGGGATACTTTGCTCATTTTTCTCCTATATAAGTACTTTCTCATATTTTGACGTTTTAAATACGAATTTCTATACCTGCTAATTTTCTTCTTTTGCTACTTTCTTTGGATAAAATTCTGACTGACACTCAGAAAAAATGAACAGATTGCTGAGTTTTTTTTTAATTAAATTTTTATTTATTTATTTTTTATAGAGACAGTGTTTTGCCATGTTGGCCAGGCTGATTTCAAACTCCTGGCCTCAAGTGATCTGCCTGTCTTGGCCTCCCAAAGTGCTGGGATTACAGGCGTGAGCCACTGTGCCTAGCATGAATTGGGATTGCTGAGATTTCTTGCCATAGGTATTGCCATGTTACTTTTCTGAAGAGTTGAACCCATTTTTATCATTTACATTTTTTTTACTATTAAGTATATAATTTGTTCTACAGTAAACGTTTAAAGCTGTATTTCTTTGAGTATCTAAGTAAATTATTGTTAAACCTCCATTTGTTTCCTATTACTGCCTTGAGAGTGATGAAAGTTATTTATTAAATGACCTCGTACTGAATACCCACTCTGTCAGAACTTGTGCCAGATACTAGAGACTGGAGATGCAAAGTGAGAAAGGCTTAGTTTCGCACTCAGAAAATTTCCACATCTTGTGGGGAAATAATTACAGTAGGTAACATGAAGCCTTCAAGTATAAAAAGGTGTTTGAGGAGGTACCTGGAGGATGTGGCCAGCATAGGAGGGGAGGTGATACATATGTACAGCTCAAAAGATGAGCAGACCTTTGCTTGGAGGCAAGATGAGGACAAAGAGAGGGGATTCCTGGTGCAATTACACACACAGCCTCCAAACACTGTGATCTGGGCAAGCAGTTCCCACAGGTTCCCTTTGACTGAAGAGTTGTTGGCTCTTTTGTGTTTCTAATTTATTCATTAGTACATTTGGTTGTTTTCTTTGTTTCTGATAATATGCTCTGTTGTTTGCATTCCATACACATACTAATAGTAATGTTAAATGTCACTTTTAAGACAAATATTTCCTTTCAGTCTGTCCTTTGACTATTTTATTTTTCATCATATTTTTACATTCTGGGATTATGATGATTTGTTTTGATATACACCATATGGAAATTTCTTAATTTATAACATTATGGATTTAGCTGGTCCAGTAGTAGGAAAGCCTTGTTTCTTAAGGTGGTTTTCCCACTAAGTATGAGAAGAATTGTAAAATATATGTGGGGCCCTTATTTCTCATGCCAAAGCTCTTTCTGTGTCCAGCCACTTTATAATAATACAGCATGACGTTAACTTGATGGCTGAGTTAGGAAGCCGGATGACAGCTTCTGTTTATTTACCATCTTCTCAGGGTAGAATGGCTTCATTCACTTGATCTGAAGAGCCAAGCCAACAACCCTACTCTGGGCCTCCACAGGTCTGTGGCAGCAGTAAATTGAAAAACCTGTTCACCTCTCAATGGCCTCAAATTTTTATTGTTTTAGCAATATAGTAGATAGTAAGGAGTGAAAGGATATAAATCAGATGGAAAGGGAATTGGTATAGACTGAATTGTGTCTCCCTTCAAAATTCATGTATTGAAGCCCCAACCTCCAATGTGACTGTATTTGTGGATAAGGCCTTTATGGAAGTAATTAAAATTAAATGAGATCATAAGAGTAGGGCCCTGATCTAATTGGGTTAATGTCCTTATGTTGAAGAGATAACAGAGAACTCTCTCCCCCTCTCCTCCGTGTGAGTATACAGCAAGAAGGCAGACATCTGCAAGCTAGGAAAAGGGTCCTGACCAGGAACCAAACCCTGATGGACCTTGATCTTGGACTTTCCGGTCCCCAAAACTAAGAAAATCAGTTTCGGTTGTTTAAGTCAGCCAGTCCATGGTATTTTATTATTGCAGCCTGAGCAGACGAAAACAGACATAATGATAATAACCAAAACAATTATTTATTAGCTAACATATATCCATTTTGGATTCCCTTAAAGCCAAGTATGAGTTAAGTCATATCTTTATCTCCATTTTCCTGATGGGTAATCTAATCATTAAGTAACTTCCCTCAGGTCTCAGTGCCGGGAAGGTGAATCTGTGGATCCTTGTTGAGCTTATGTCTAATTTAGGTAACAGCTCTATGTAATTCATTTATATATTTTAGAGGAAAAGAGACTCAACAGCAACCACAAGTAGACTACAAACTCCTGCACAAATATGTTTGGGAAACTCACATCCTCTTCTTAGTGGATATGCATTTAATATTCAAGACTCTGTGAAATCCTACACTGAAGAAACCTGTTTAACTTTACTTTCTCAGAATACTTCCTAGGGGCATCTCTGGTGATACCATGGGTAACAGTGTTTCTTGGACATCATTTTGGGAAGTGCAGCCCAGAATGGTCATTAGATTCCTGCACTCGCCACTATAGGCCTATTCAATTTAAAACATACTTAAATGTTGATGAGCATGCATGCTTTTTACAATTTATTGAACTAAAAAATGTAATGAGAATATACATTTATGTTACTTCAAGAAATTCAGTTGAGTTTAGCTATTCTTTTTGCATAAAGATTAGACAAAACCTTAAGGTAGATGGTTATGAATTTTAGACATCTTACCGCTAAGAAAGTAGATGGCTCTATAAAAGTAAGCTTTTTTATTATTATTTTAGTGAGCACTAAATGTGGCATGCATTTCTGTAGGGCAGAAAGGATGAGAGTTGCAGTCTCATGGAATTTACATTGTATAGAGATGTGGAGATTAAGGGTTACATGTGTTCTTCTCAACATGTTTATATATGTGTATATATATTTTACAAATTATTATAGTTGGAAGGTTTTTTGCACATTCTGGCCTTGGCCACTTGGTATTTTCTTCATAAATACATCCTGAGTTTTTTTCAGGTATTAACATTTTGATTATGGAAACGGATTTTGGGCCTATGCTTGGCTTATAGTGTTTCAGTCCACAAATGAATCTTATTTTTAATTATTAAATGAATGATTTCTCTTTAAATAACCTTAAAATGATTTAAAATCTCTAAAGAGACTTGTTAGTTTTATCCTTTTTTCCCCCTGTAACTCAAAAGCAGTTTTAAAAATCTACACATTTGCCAGGTTTGAATTGAAAACATTTGAGCATCTGAGTGACAAGGTGTTGGTGAAGTTGTTTGACGGTTTTTTTCTTTACTCTCATGGTAACATCACTTAAACGATTTATAAGAAAAATCCTGGGTATTTTCCTCCTTTTTTTTTAGAGATGAGATCTCACTCTGTCATCAGTCTTTTAAAAGTAGGTCCTACTACATACTTGATAACAGTTAAAATGAATGTTTTTAGACAGTTATAATTTATTTATAGTTAGATGAACCAAACAGCCTTTAACTTCTGTTGCTAAAGCAAGCCCACTTCAAGATACAAAAGATCTTCCATCTTTAACACATTGGCCAAAGGAGAAAAAGAGAAAAAAGAACGTTGAAAGTGTGTTGTCCTACTTCATTTTCCCTTCTGTGTCACACACAGTGAGAATAATTAACAGCCACTTAGTAGATTTCTTTTAAGCAGGTCACTGATCTGGGAAGTGCTCACTTAGTCTCAGAAAGGGTTTGGTCAGTGGAGAAGAAAATCACAACTGACATTTATGGGTGGAGTCCGTGGGCAGGAGCAGCAGCTTTTTGACAGCAGTTGTGAGCTCTGGGTAACTCCCACCAGTTAATGAAATTAATGCCAACTTCTTTTTATTTCTTTAACCTTGCCACTG
This sequence comes from Hylobates moloch, assembly GCF_009828535.3. Taxonomy (NCBI): domain Eukaryota; kingdom Metazoa; phylum Chordata; class Mammalia; order Primates; family Hylobatidae; genus Hylobates; species Hylobates moloch. The sequence continues at coordinate 169,773,399 of NW_026652276.1, read as the reverse complement.
TTTGCCTAAACATTCAAAGAAAGGCAGTGGTTCCATCATATTTCTTGATTCACAAAGCTTAAGGGCAGGCAGGAGGATGTTCATCTTATGGAAGCCTCTGGTTGTTGAGTTAGTGGTTTGCATTAAGATGGCAAGAGAAAGCTGTTGTTCCTTAATTAGTGAGAGGCATACTGACAGTGTGAAGGACTTTTTTTTTGTTTGTTTTTTTATTCTGCTGGAGGTGATTTTTAACGGTTCAGCGTGCATGTGAGTATTCTAAGCCCAAAGCCAGACCCTGGTTCCTTTGATGGACTGCTTGCAAATTAGTTGAAAAGTAGCTATAACTTAAGCCTTTATTCTTTTCTCTTGTTCTTTTTCCCCATTAAGCTTTCCCCCTCATTTAAAAAATAAAAATATAATATATGCATATCATACAAAAGAGCATAAAATAAAAAGTTTTCCTCCTGCTCCCAAGTCTCCCAAGTCCTTTTTAGAGATAACTGTGAACAGCATTTTAAAAGCTGCTTCCAGACATTTTCTTTGCCTGTAGGTCCCTTCCCCATCTTGGGCTCCACATTAGTGGAGAGTATTTTGTTTTTCTTCTTAGCAATATATATTGAAGACTGTTTTATATCAGCACATATATAGATCCAACTCATTCTGTTTATAGGTTGCATGCTATTCATTGTATGGATGTACTATAATTTATTTACCCGTTTTTAAAAATTGGTGAACATTTAGGTTGTTTATTGGGTTTTGTTCTTACAGAGATGAATGGATAGTTTTGTTAACAACTAAATATTGAGTCACATATGGTAATATACATTTAAAATTATAATACTATATATATTGCCAAAATTGCCTGATGAACTGACTCACACCCTCATCTGAAATGTCTGTTTTTACACCTTTACCCTTGTTGCATTTTCTGAAGCTTGCAATCTGGAACATGAAAATTTATGCTTTACTAGTTATTTTAAATTTGCATTACTTTAATTATTAGTGAGGCTGAGCATATTTTCTTTTTATGCTTATAAGCCATTTAAATTCTTTTTTCTTGTGAACTATAGGCTGCTTTCAACACTTAGTTATACCTGATGAGAATTACTGTACAGGTTTGGGAGGACATCCAGAGACTTGTATTGTAGAACCTTCTTAGTGTGTTAGGAACCTTGAAGACGATCTAGTCCCACCTTCCAATTAGTATAAAAAATATTTTTATAACCTCTGTGACTCGTTCTTTGATTATCTGCTTAAATGCTTTCAATATTAGAACAATCTTAGGGGGCCTGACCTTGCTTGGCTTTGCTTGGTTTACAATGTTTTAGTCTATAAATGAATCTTATTTCTAATTATTAAAAGAATGATTTCACTTTAAGTATGTTAAAATGATTTAAAATCTCGAAAGATACTGGTTAGTTTTATTTTTTTATCTTTTTTTTTTTTTCCCTCCTGTAACTCAAAAGCAATTTTGAGTGAAGGTGTTGGTAAAGTTGTTTGGTGAGTTAAAACTTCGTGGGCAACTAATTCCTCTTTTGGCTTTAGTTGACAGAAATTTCAAGATATGTTAAAAGAGTATTTGAATAGATAGGGAAGGTGGGAGCAGCTGAACTCTTTAAATAAATTGCTACATTAAGCCAGGTGCAGTAGCTCATGCCTGTAATCCCAATTACTTGGGAGGCTGAGGCTGGATGATCACTTGAGCCCAGGAGTTCGAGGCTGCAGTGAGCTACGATTGCACCACTGCACTCCAGCCGGGACAACAGAGTGAGATCCTGTATCTTAAAAAATAGATAATAAATAAATACATGACATTTATGAAGCGAGAAGATTGTTTCAGCTCCAATCAGGGGATCAGGAGCAATGCATATTTAGTGAATCTTGTCCTTTTGACTAAGAATGAGAGAATTTGTAATTAAGGAGGGTCCTTTGAGGGTATGTTAGTTATCTATTGCTGCATAATAAATTACTCCTAAACTTCATGCCTTAGTGCCTAAACAACAATAAACATCTGTTCTCTCACAGAGTTTCTGTGGGTTAGCAATTTGGGAGCAACCTAGCTGGGTGGTTTAGGCTCTGGGTGTCTTGGAGGTTGCGGTCAAGATGGTGGTTGGAGCTGCATTCGTTTGAAGACTTGACTGGGCCACGAGGGTCTGCTTGCACAGTGCCTCACTCACATGACTGTTGGCAGAGGTTAAGGAATGAGGTTCCTTGCCTCATGGACCTCTCTCTAGGGTTGCCTGAGTGTCTTCACTTTCTGGTGGCTGGCATTTTCTAGAGTGAGTAATCCAAGCAAGAGCAAAATGGAAGCCCTCGTGTCTTTTAAGACCTCAGAAGTCACACATTGTAATTTCTGTAATATCCTATTGCAGGTGCAGTATCCACACAGGTCAGTCCTATTGGTATGGGAGGGGACTACACAGAAGAGTGAATACTAGGAGGCAAGGATCAGGGGGGCCTTTCTAGAGAATGACTACCTTCTGGCCCCTAGAGATTCAGATCTCACCCACCTGCAAAACAAAACATACTCACTTCTCTCAGGGCCCCCCAACCTCATCCCAGCACTGAGCCCAACTCTGTGAAGGAGAATTCAAGGATATTTAAACAGATTTGGGGAAGCTGGGAATCTATTAAGAATTTTCCTTTGTTGGAAGAAATGTTGGATTTGGGCAGTGTTTTGAATTATAAAAGCATTTCTTTATGCCCTATCCTATGAAACTTCTGGCCCAAATAAATAGGAAATAGATTTATAATCCTGACAGAGGAATGGTGTTCTAGTGAAATATTCCAACTTATTTTTATTCAGAAAAGCTTCATAGCATTTACTAGTTCTCAAATATGAGGGTTAGGTTCTTGGAAAACCCATACTGGAGAGTTCTCAGTTGAGGGACTTGAAACCTAATAGGGAAAATATGGATAGCAAACTGTGCTGGCTATTTAATTGTGGTTTCAACTTCAATCTCTCCATTTTATACTTTGTTTTGTGAGGTTAGGGTTGCAACTCTGTAAATTATGTTTCCCAGATTCACTGGATTTCCAGTTTGTTCCTGGCAGTAGGAGACACTGGTGGAGAACTGAAATGCAGGAGGGAGAGAAAGGACTTTGCTGTTCTCAGCTCCTGTCACTATTTCTCATAGAGTCAGCAACAGCTCTAGCCTATAGTTTCTTTTTCTTTCTTTCTTTCTTTCTTTCTTTCTTTCTTTCTTTCTTTCTTTCTTTCTTTCTTTCTTTCTTTCTTTCTTTCTTTCTTTCTTTCTTTCTTTCTTTCTTCCTTCCTTCCTTCCTTCCTTCCTTCCTTCCTTCCTTCCTTCCTTTCTCTCTCTCTCTCTCTCTCTCTCTATCTTACAGCTTAAGTCCTAGGGTATGTGTGCACAACATGCAGGTTTGTTACATAGGTGTACATGTGCATGTTGGTTTGCTGCATCCATTGACTCGTCATTTACATTAGGTATTTCTCCTAATGCTATCCCTCCCCCTGCACCCTATCCCACAACATGCCCTGGTGAGTGATGTTCCCCGCCCTGTGTCCAAGTGTTCTCATTGTTCAGTTCCCACCTGTGAGTGAGAACATGCGGTGTTTGGTTTTCTGTCCTTGTGATAGTTTGCTGAGAATGATGGTTTCCAGCTTCATCCATGTCCCTGCAAAGGACATGAACTCATCCTTTTTTATGGCTGCATAGTATTCCATGGTGTATATGTGCCACATTTTCTTAATCCAGGCTATCATTGATGGACATTTGGGTTGGTTCCAAGTCTTTGCTATTGTGAATAGTGCTGCAATAAACATACTTGTGCATGTGTCTTTATAGTAGCATGATTTATAATCCTTTGGGTATATACCCAGTAATGAGATCGCTGGGTCAAATGGTATTTCTAGTTCTAGATCCTTGAGGAATCACCACACTGTCTTCCACAATGGTTGAACTAATTTACACTCCCACCAACAGTGTAAAAGTCTACTTACTTCTCCACAGCCTCTCCAGCATCTGTTGTTTCCTGACATTTTCATGATCACCATTCTAACTGGTGTGAGATGGTATCTCATTGTGGTTTTGATTTGCATTTCTCTGATGACCAGTGATGATGAGCATTCTTTCATGTGTCTGTTGGCTGCATAATGTCTTCTTTTGAGAAGTGTCTATTCATATCCTTTGCCCACTTTTTGATGGGGTCGTTTGTTTTTTTTCTTGTAAATTTGTTTAAGTTCTTTGTAGATTCTGGATATTAGCCCTTTGTCAGATGGGCAGATTGCAAAATTTTTCTCCCATTCTGGAGGTTGCCTTTTCACTCTGATGGTAGTTTCTTTTGCTGTGCAGAAGCTCTTTAGTTTAATTAGATCCCATTTGTCAATTTTGGCTTTTGTTGCCATTGCTTTGGTGTTTTAGTCATGAAGTCTTTGCCTAGACCTATGTCCTGAATGGTATTGCCTAGGTTTTCTTCTAGGGTTTTTATGGTTTTAGGTCTAACATGTAAGTCTTTAATCCATCTTGAATTAATTTTTGTATCAGGTGTAAGGAAGGGATCCAGTTTCAGCTTTCTACATATGGCTAGCCAGTTTTCCCAACACCATTTATTAAATAGGGAATCCTTTCCCCGTTGCTTATTTTTGTCAGATTTGTCAAAGATCAAATCGTTGTAGATGTGTGGTGTTATTTCTGAGGGCTCTGTTGTGTTCCATTGGTCTATATATCTGTTTTGGTACCACTACTATGCTGTTTTGTTACTGTAGCCTTGTAGTATAGTTGTGTATTGTGATGCCTCCAGCTTTGTTCTTTTGCCTTAGGATTGTCTTGGCAATGCGGGCTCTTTTTTTTGTTCCATATGAATTTTAAAGTAGTTTTTTCCAATTCTGTGAAGAAAGTCATTGGTAGCTTGATGGGGATGGCATTGAATCTACAAATTACCTTGGGCAGTATGGCCATTTTCATGATATTGATTCTTCCTATCCATGAGCATGGAATGTTCTTCCATTTATTTGTGTCCTCTTTTATTTCATTGAGCAGTGGTTTGTAGTTCTCCTTGGAGAGGTCCTTCACATCCCTTGTAAGTTGGATTCCTAGGTATTTTATTCTCTTACTAGCAGTTGTGAATGGGAGTTCACTCATGATTTGTCTAGCCTATAGTTTCTTTAGGAACTCACTGTGCCAACTTTACTATGGCTCCTAACCAAGATCTAAGTGGCAGTTACACTGTATGCCCCATCCGCGATTCCCCCAGCTCCACTTAAAGTTCTAGTACTGATTCCTCCTTTGAGCACCCAGATTCTGGTAACTCTCCCTTTGTGTTTTTTCAGCTCTAAGGTTGGTTGCTGCTTCTAGCAGTTACTAATATTGGGGTTGCCTCTGTGACCTCTTTTTATTTTTTTAAGTCTCTTAACACCTGTATAATCAGCTTCCTGTATTAAATTCCCTCCATTTAAAATACATAATGTGTGATGTTTCTGCTTTCCCACTGAGTGGAACCGTTATTAAAGTTTCTGGATATGTCACCCCTCACAATTACAGTGATATGTGTGTAGTTAATTTTTCTTTCTTGCCTGGTGACAGTCATACCAAGAGGCCACTGTCTTCTCCATCTGGTCCTTTGTTCAAATGTTTTTTAAATTTTTTTATTAATTTTTTTTTTGCACACAAAACAATAAACATTTTCTAAAAATACATACAAACAAAAAGATGCATATCAAACATATTAGGAAGGTTGCACATGGGAAGACGGGGAATAGAAATGGGGGGTGGGAATTAAATAAAATAAATGAGAGAGGGACTTTGTGTGGATCAATGATAATAACTCAATCCTCTATTTGGCAAAGAAGAAGGAGCAGGAAGAGGAAGAAAAAGAAAGCGGGATAAAGGATCAGAAAGGGAGGAAGATAGAAAAAATTAGAGTATGACTCCAGGGTAGACCTGTTTTGTTGTCGCTGGGTTGGTTGGTTGGTTTGTCTGTTGTATTTTTCATATGTTTTGCCATGTTGGCCAGGCTGGTCTCGAACTCCTAGCCTCAAGTGATCAACCTGCCTTGGCCTCCCAGAGTGCTGGGACTACAGGCGTGAGCCACCATGTCTAGCCCCCACATTGCATCTGGCCTCTGTGGTAGACCTCCCAGACGGGGCGGCCGGGCAGAGGCGCTTCCCACATCCCAGACAGGGCGGCCGGGCAGAGGCGCTCCTCACTTCCTAGACGGGGTGGCGGCCGGGCAGAGGTGCTCCTCACATCCCAGACGATGGGCGGCCAGGCAGAGGCGCTTCCCACATCCCAGACAGGGCGGCCGGGCAGAGGCGCTCCTCACTTCCTAGACGGGGTGGCGGCCAGGCAGAGGTGCTCCTCACATCCCAGACGATGGGCGGCCGGGCAGAGGCACCCCTCACTTCCCAGACGGGGCGGCCGGGCAGAGGTGCTCCTCGCCTCCCAGACGGGGCAGCTGGGCAGAGGCGCTCCTCACCTCTCAGACGGGGCAGCCGGGCAGAGGTGCTCCTCACGTCCCAGACGATGGGCGGCTGGGCAGAGGCGCTCCTCACTTCTTCCCAGATGGGGCGGCCGTGTTCAAATGTTTAGTGATTTTTTTTTTCATTTTTTAATGCTCATAGCCATTGACTTCATTTCATGAATCTGGCCTCTTAGAGCAGGCCTCCAGGATCCTAATTCCTTAGTCCGCAGTGGTCCTAGACATCCAGGTTATCTGGGATGTTGAGTAGTTTGGTTCAATCTATTTAATACAAGTACTTATTCCTATGTATTTTCCAATACAAAGGAGCATACACTGTGTAATTTTGGCTCTACCAGTTCCTGCCTGCCTGAGTGCCTGCTCTTTGAGCCTCCTTTACACACTTCCCAGTGGCCTCCATCCTCACAGACACTGCTCACCAGTGGGCACTTGCAGGACCAGCACTTACTTCCCCTCATCTTTCTTTATTTTTCCCAAGACTTTTACTACTGCTCTGTCATCTGCTTTGTTTCCCTTTTCTATTTCCAAACCCTAATTCCCTCTTTTTCTTATTATCCCTGATTGGAGTGACTGATAGTTTGTGTATATTAAAATTTGAAGCACTTGCTGAGAAGGTATATCTGCTGAATTACTTGAATTTTACATAAGGAGAACCTCCTGCATGAGGAAGCATAATTATATCAACTTATGAATCAAATGAACATTTTATAGACCAGGGGAAAATAGCTAGTGATTTAATTAATGGTACTTATGTTCTTCAGGTTAATAAATTCATTAAGCCTTTCTACTTTTATTAGAGGAGTTACTTTGTTTCTTTAGTAAACATTTATTGTGTTGCCATGTTTACCTATGCTGCTAGAAGCAACAACCAACCTTAGGGCTGAAGAAACACAAAGGGATATGTGGAGTTACCAGAATCTGGGTGCTCAAAGGAAGGATCGGTACTAGAACTTTAAGTGGAGCTGGGGTAATGGGGGGTGGGGCTCTATATCAGGTAGGTGCATTGAGGGATAGCAAAGGAGTAAAATGACCCAGCTCTTGCCTGCTTTGAAAGACTTTGCTCTGTACTTGGGATATAGAAAACGTACATTAAATAGTGAAGGGACCAAAATAAGTGTGAGACGATGTGCTAGAAATAAGTATGTGTTGTGGGGCAGATAATGTACTTCCTGTACATGGACACTGAGCACTTTATTGATGTTGTCTTCTTTAATCCTTACAATTCTGAAATAGTTACTCTAGTTGGTTGTAATTTGTAAGTGATAAACCTGAGGCTTAAAGGTTAAATCATTTGCCCAAAGACACACATCTACAAAGTGACGGAAGTTAAGATTTAAACCTTAGGTTGGCCTGAGTCTAATGATCATAATAGATAGAATTGAAGGTTGCATACAGCTGTGACTTTGCTTGTTTGCATGTGTGTTTTCAAATATGCTAGGTATCTTGTATTTGCTCCCCTGATAGAAATTCTTTTCTTTCCTACTCTGTACCCTGGGTGGCTGACCTGTGTGGGTTACACCAGTGAACACTCTTGCCTTTTGGTTCTAGCCAGGTTTGACCAATGTGAAGAACTCAGAAGATCTGAGGGCAGACTGAGAATGATGTTGGGTGTATATAATTTTGGCTGTACCAGCTCCTGCCCCTGCGTACTGTACTCCTTGATTAGGTGTCCTTATACACTGTACACCTCCCATTCCCCCAGCCCCACTTAGGCTTCTAGAACCAATCCCTCCTTTGAGCACCCAGATTCTGGTAACTCCACAACCCCCCTCTGTTTCTTCAGCTCTAAGGCTAGTAGTTGCTTCTAATAGTTACTAATATTGGAATTACCTCTGTGACCCATTTTAATTTTTTTCAGTCTATTAACAGCTATATAATTAGATTTATTATTCCCCTAGCTCTTCTCCATTAGATTCCCACCTGTTGACTCCATCTCGCTGTGTCTCCTTCTATCCTTTCCCACTTTTCCTCCTTTCTCTGGATCCTAGGAACCACTCCTTGACCTTTCCAGCACTGAGAGGGGTAACCATTCCTTGTCATGAACACTAACCCTGACCATGACTTTAAAAGTTGTCCCTTGATCAAACTCCATTTGAATGCATCATGCCCAATTTGAGTGTTTTATGGATTTCCTGCTGAGGCAGATTGGTATGCAGAAATTCTTTTATTTATTTATTTATTTTTATTATACTTTAAGTTCTAGGGTACATGTGCACAATGTGCAGGTTTGTTACATATGTATACATGTGCCATGTTGGTTTGCTGCACCCATTAACTCGTCATTTATGTTAGGTATTCCTCCTAATGCTATCCCTCCCCCCTCCCCCCACCTGATGACAGGCCCCAGTGTGTGATGTTCCCCACCCTGTGTCCAAGTGTTCTCATTGTTCAATTCCCACCTATGAGTGAGAACATGCGGTGTTTGGTTTTCTGTCTTTGCGATAGTTTGCTCAGAATGATGGTTTCCCGCTTCATCCATGTCCCTACAAAGGACATGAACTCATCCTTTTTTATGGCTGCATAGTATTCCATGGTGTATATGTGCCGCATTTCCTTAATCCAGTCTATCATTGATGGACATTTGGGTTGGTTCCAAGTTTTTGCTATTGTGAATAGTTGGTATGCAGAAATTCTTGTAAGGCATACCTTCTTTCTTCTTCCCTTTCCCACTCCTGTCCTTTCTCAGTATGTTCAACCTTGAGGGTAAGAAATAGCTAAAGCATGGTCCCTACCCTGAGGAATTTATAATAAAGATTAAAATTTGATTAATAATAATGGAAATAAAAACTATTAATGTACTTGAGAAGCAGAGTGACAGAGAATCTAGCAAATGAAATTAGTTGATTACTCAGTGGAAAATGCAGACAGCAATTCACAAATCTGTTGCTAATTCTTTCTACCATGTATATTAACTTTGTCCCTTGGCCAGAATTTTGAAAAGTTATTTTCTTTATTTAGCTTAATAAAACAACATCAAGGAGAGTGTAAGCTCTTTTTCAATGTGAAGTGACTGAAACTTTGGTTTTTAGAACTCATCATTTCACCAAAAAATAAGTTCACCATAAGAACTCTCCATCAGATAAAATTCCTGATGGATGTTCCAGGATTTAAGATGCATACGAAGTTTGGGAAGGCCTATCCGTTTTTAAAAAAAATTAATAGGCTTTTTTTGGGTGGGAGGGGGCTCAACTTTCAGTTTCTAGGAAAATTGAGCAGAAAGTACAGAGTTCCCATGTTACTTCTCACTCCCTATTCCAGTTTCCCCTGTTATTCATATTTTGCATGAATATGGTACATTTATTATAATTCATGAACCAAGATTGGCTCACTATTATTAACTAAAGTTCATGGTTTATATTAGGGTTCACTCTGTGTTGTACCGTTCTCTGGGTTTTGACAAATGAATGACATATATTTACCATTACTGTATCACACAGTATAGTTTCACTACCCTAAAAAATTCCCTGTGCTTCACCTGTTATTCATTTCTCCTTCCCTGTCCAGAGCTCCTGCCAACCTCCGATCCTTTTACTGTCTCCATAGTTTTGCCTTTTCCAGATGTTATATGGTTGAAGTCAAATAGTCTGTAGCCTTTTCAAACTGGCTTCTTTCACTTAGCAATATACACTTAAGGTTCCTCTATGTCTTTCCATGGCTTGACAGCTCATTTCATTTTATCACTGAGTAGTATTCCATTGTATGGATGTACCATAGTTTGTTTCTCCATTTACACATTGATGTAACATAGTTTGTTTTTCCATTTACCTATCTTGATTGTTTCCAAGTTTTGGCAATTATGAATAAAGCTTCTGTAAGTATTTTGTGCAGGATTTTGTTTGGATGTAAATTTTGTACTGGTGTCCCAGGATTTAAGATGCATATGAATTTCAAGATGGTCTATTGGTTTAAAAAAAAAACGAACAGCCTGGAAAAATGTGGTTTCTGAAAAGGGGTTTCTTTAAACTAGTCACAGTTAAGGGCAGATACCGACTTCCTTGCCAGACATACTTAGGCTTGATTAATCACTTAGTCACATACTTAAGTATGATCTGAGAATTAGAGTTGAAATACAAACTGAATATCTGACATAAATCAAGTATAAAATTGTTATCTGTTTTATAATTGCACATGAGCAATGTACTCAACCACTTTTATTTCAAATTGAGGACCTAAACACATTACAAATGCCTATCTAGAGTATGAACACTTCTTTGGGATGTTAGTATAGCTCTTACTTCCTTTTGAGTAAGCAAAGAGCCATTCTTTCATGACTTCCTGTGGCCACCAATAATTCTGCCGAGGGGTCTGACATCTTGGGAATTTGCCAACCTTTCATCAGAAACTTTGACTCATGCTGAAACACCCTTCATTTCTAGTGGTCTGTTTCAATCTTCTGGTTCAGTGTTGAGCCAGAACATATAAATTCCCATCTGAAAACCTAACTTCAGGAAAATCACTTGAACTTTTTTGTGTCTCACTGAGTATGAGGCCTGTCTCTGCAGCCTGGGGATGTTATAAAGGTGGATTAGCCCATGTTTTTAAAGCACTTACAGCTCCCATGGGGAAACCTTTTGCAACTTCCAGGCATAATTACCAGTGTATTCCAGCTGGAATAAGGCAAACAGAGTGCACTCACTTTAAAGCCAAATGCTCATCCTTTTCTTTCAGGGACTCCATTTGGCTTCCTCATATGGGGTATGTTAATATCTTGAACGTGAAAGCATTTGAGTTACAATGGGGAATGTTTCACTTATTATTCAGCATTTCATCATAAATTTGGACTCATTATTATTTTGATACCTGAAACTAAATACATCATGCATGGTAGCCCAGAATCTTCCTTAACCTAAATTACAGTGGACTGGTGCTTCTCCTTTTCTTTCTTTCTTTCTTTCTTTCTCTCTCTCTCTCTCTTTTCTTTCTTTCTTTCTTTCTTTCTTTCTTTCTTTCTTTCTTTCTTTCTTTCTTTCTTTCTTTCTTTCTTTCTTTTCTTTCCTTCCCTCCCTCCCTCCTTCCTTCCTTCCTTTCTCTTTCTTTCTTTCCTTTCCTTTTTTTTTTTTTTGACAAAATCTTGCTTTGTCACCCGGGCTGGAGTGCAATGGAGTGATCTTGGCTCACTGCAATCCCTGCCTCCCAGGTTCAAGCGATTCTTCTGCCTCAGCCTCCTGAGTAGCTGGGACTACAGGCACGTGCCACCATGCCTGGCTAATTTTTGTATTTTTAGTAGAGATGGGGTTTCACCATATTGGCCAGGCTGGTCTTGAACTTCTGACCTTGTGATCTGCCCGCCTTGGCTTCCCAAAGTGCTGGGATTACAGGTGTGAGCCACCGCGCCTCACCTTCTCCTTTTTCCTGAAGACTGTCTAGAGCTTCTTGATCTGGTTGTGCCCACTTAATGGAAGCATTCCAGTCTGCATTATTCTGCATGTAGTTAGAGCATCTTGTGTGACAATAAAAATGAGAAACAACTTTATAGTTTTTTTGCAATTATTTATAAAAATCATAAACATGAAGTTTTTTTAATAACTGAAAAACAGACACAACTAACAATAGTGGAAAAACACAGTCTGTTTTGTAGAAAATGACTTAGGCTAAAATATGACACATCTCACTGCATTTTGAGATTTATGCCTCTCTCTGCTGACACCAACAAGATCGTGTGAACTGGAAGTACTTGCAGAGAAATATTTAAAAATATTTTCTAAAAAATATAATTTATAGATGAAAAATTGATGTCACAAACATTTGGTTCATTAGAAATTCCTGTTTCTCATTTATGTAACTCCTTCTCCCTTTCATTTTTCAATAATAAGAGACTATCATAGTTTTACATTTTGGAGGTGCAAATGGTTTGGACTGTTCAATAGCCCAAATGGTCAAATGGTTTTGGGCTATTGAATAGCCCAAATCATTCACTGTGATAAGGACTTTGAATACAGTTTATTTTTGTTTCCTTGCTTGAAATATATTTTGCAAATATTTTCAGTGGACATTCATCAACTTAGTTCATTCTCCATCTTTTTTTTGCCTTGACAGAGCTCTCAATAGTTGATGCTAAATTTATTAAAGTAGATGTAAAAGTTTAAAGCTGGATGTAAAATTTAGCATGTGATAGTTAATTTTAATATCTTTAGTTTTCTGACACAGTGTTGGCAGAAATGTTCTAGATCTATATAAATTTATCTTTTGATATTTTTCTAGATCCATGCTGTTGAATGTGGTAGGCATTAGACACTTACGATTTTTAAGCATGTGAAATGTGGCTCATGGGTCTGAGGGACTGAATTTTTAATTTTAATGAATTCAAATAACCGCATATGGGCTAGTGGCTACTGCATTGGACAGCACAGCTCAAGTGAGTCATTTGGTTGCCAAAGGCTTAAACTTTATCTTAATGACCTGGCCGACTTAACAATGACAGCAAAAATAAAAATTTAATGGGCATCTGTTTACTTCATTCTAGGGATATCACAGAATATTTAATTTTTACTATATGCAACAACCCTATAAGCTCCTATTTTACCGTGAGGAGACCAAGGCCCAGTGAGCATAAGTAACTTGATCAAGGTCATGGAGCTAGTCCATATCTTTGTTCCTTCTGTTTTGCCATAAGATCTAATTTTGGTTCAAACTGTAGGATCAATTATTATGTTGAATGCCTCTCAATTTAGATTTGTCTGATGTTTTCTTATGATTAGGTTGAGGTTTCCCAGTATTTTCATCACCCTAAAATGAAACCCTGTGCCTGCTAGCAGTCACTGCTCCTCCCACAACCCCTGGCAACCACTTACCTACTGTCTGTCTCTAAAGATATTCCAGAGATTTCACCTAAATGGAATCACACACCATCTTAGTCTATTTGGGCTAGTGTAACAAAATATCTTAGACTGGGTGACTTATAAACAACAGAAATTTATTTCTCATAGTCCTGGAGGCTGAAAATTCAAGATCAGGATGCCAGCATGGTTCTGGTGAGGGCCTTCTTCTAGGTTGCACACTTATGAAGTCTTACTGTATACTCAGATGGTAGAAGGGATACTCTGATCTTTTCAGCCCTTTATGAGGGCACTTATTCATAAGGGCTCCACCCTCATGATCTAATCACCTCCCCAAGGCCCACCTCGTAATACCATCATATTGGGGATTAGATTACAACATGTGGATTTTGGAGGGAGGAGCATAAATGTTCAGATCTTAGCATCCACTGTATGGTCTATTGTCACTGTGTTCTTTCATTTGACATGTTTTCAAGGTACATCCTTGTTGTAGCGTGTATCGGTGCTTTCTTTTTATGGTTTACTAATATTCCATCATATGGATAGGGCACATTTTGTTTATTCATTTGGTTGCTGGAGATATGGGTTATCATTTTTTTTTTTTACGGTGAATAGTGCTGCTATAAACACCCATACATAGGTTTTTTATGGAGAAATAAGGTTTCATTTTGTTTGGGTATATACGTAAGAGTGGAATTGATGTGTCGTATGGTAACTCTAATATGTTTAGCATTTCTGAATCAGGGGTAGTTTCTTTTTGATAAATGTGATTGGTTCTTCATTCCTTCTGGCAGTTTCTGTCTAGTAGTGAATTAGAATTACAATGGAGTATAGATTCAGGATGATAATAAAGAACAATAGTGTGTCTGGTACTGTCCCTAAATTCTGGGTTAAACATTAAAAAAATGACTAATACTTGTTTTTGGATTTTGGGACATAGTGTTAAAAACATTGGGGATTAAAAGAATGCATGACAGTCTTTCCTCTTATGTCTTTCTTCATACATTTGTTCTAAAAACCTATACATTGGTTGGTCTTTATATATAAAGTGGCATTCCCAGTGTAATCTAGACAATGGGAATCCACAGACTGTTGGTAGAATATTGGTTGAAATAACAGTCTGCACTTTGAGTAAGTGTTAAAGATATCAGGGGGAAAATTCATGAACCCAAAGCAAGACGATAATCCCTGTAAGTTTATAGCATTTTTGCAGACCTCATATTATGTTCAGACCCCAGAGGGTTAGATTATATGCTTCCTGCTGATTTGTCTGCAAGAAACAGCAGAATTTTAAGGTAGTATAGCTTCTTTTTGTTCAATAAATATGCATTTCTTGCTGAAATGACAGAAATTTGAAACTACTTTTAAACAATATACAGTTTAATAATTCCATGAATGTTGTCAGAAATGATCTTATTAAAAATAGGGATATGATGAGTTTGGCCCGCAAGAATATTACCCTGAAACAGTACCTTTGGTTAAAAAAGAAAAAAAATTCTGGTGTAAAAATGTCCACTCATTTGATATTCTCCTGATTTCCCCTGTTTTGTCAAGCTTATACAAATAATGATATAAGGTAGAAATGAAGGAAAGTGTCCAAGAATAGTACAAAGGGCGGTGGGAAAGTTCCAAGTAATTCAGAAAGAGCTCAGCAGTCTGGGGTTTTTGGAGGGAGTAGAATCCTGGAGCCAGGGAATGCTTCTCTCTCCCTCTCTCTGTGTGTGTGTGTGTGTGTGTGTGCGCGCGCATGTGCTCATGGGTGCAGATTTTTTGGATTGACTCCAACAGTAAAAGCACAATCTTATTAATTTGGACTCCACTAATTAGAAAATTATTGTGAAATGGATAAGGATTGAGCTTAAAGTTAAATAGCATTTTCTGAGAAATTAATGGCATAGATATAAAATAAATGTTTGACCTATTTTGGAGAAGATAATGGTTTACAGTGCTTCTGTAATGGAGGATCCATGCATAATCATTTTAGTAACAGTTACTGAACGTGTAGAATGTTGAGAAAGAGTAGTGTGATGGCTAAGAGCATAGATTGGAGCATTCACACCCTCTGGGGTCAAATATTGGCTCTACCATTTACTAATTCTACTATTTGCTAACTCAAATACTGGCTAACTCAAATATCTATTTACTAACTCAAGTATCTATTTACTAACTCAAATATTGGCTCTACCATTTACTAACCTGGGCAAGTTACTTAATTTCTCTCAGCCCCAGTTTCTTCCTCTGTAAGATGGGAATAATAATATTGCCTACCTCTTAGCTTTGCTATAAAGATTGAATGTATTAATATAAAAATGCTTAGCTCTATTCTTGGTACCTGATAAATGTAACATTAAGTGGTAACTATTGTTAATGTGTTCCTGGCATCCTGCTAAGTGCAGTGGGAAGATAAAAGAATTTCTGGTGTCAAAATGTGACAAACTAACAGATAAAATAATGTGTATTGATATATACATACAATATCAATATCATACAGTACAAATAGGTACATATTTTCTGTGTAGTTTACTGTTTATAAACTGTATTCAATTCAATGATCTTTCAGAAACCTAGTTTGAATCTCTTCAAATGGTGGAAAAGTAAGCATTTCCTATAACATGCTCTGTAGCTCTGACTTTTCCTTAAGTTCTGAATGACTTTCTCCTGGTTGGATTGGTTTAGTGAAGTGTGACTATTTGGCCCTCCTATGGAAATGCATACACTGACCACATGTCTCAAGTGAATGGACCCATCAGGAGGGAATGGTCTTGTTTCTTGAATACCTTTTTGTGGCCCAACTGCAAAGCAGTGGCTCCTGCGTCACAGGAGGTAGAAACTGACAAAACCATGGAGTGCAGCCACTGTGTGAGTTGCCTTCAACCATGACTGCTTGGCTTTTAAAGATGGAACAGACATTTGTCATATGGTTATTTCCCAGTGATTCTGAAACCTTTTCTGCCAAAATGTTAAGGCACAGGTGAATTGAGTTCTATGTTTGCTGCAAGAGTCCTGTGGAAATTCTTGAGAGTCTGAAATTTACCTAATACTTTTTGTCAAACTGAAATTAAAAGCCAAAACAAAACATCTTTTGCAAAATATCTATTGCTGCCCTTTTTTCTAGCTTCATTTCTATTTTAGAAGTGTGTTGAGCAGGGCCACTGAAGTGTACAACTCCAAGGGACACTATTCATAGACAGCTTACGTAAATTTCACCCTCTGGAATTTTGAGTACATGATCTACATAGCCACACATGAAGGTCCTTGTGCTGAATTGTTAGTTATGTTCACAGAACCTGTTGTTACAAGTTCTTTGGAATATATGCTAGTCTTAGTGATGAAATTGGGCAGTGACTGGGTAGGGTATTTAAGTCTACATATTTAGATAACCCTGTATTTAACCACATGCCTTCTATGTCTGGTGGCATTAACCCAAATTCTCAGTGTTATCACCAAGATTATTATGACATGCCTTGTCACTGTAGGTCATCTGGTGACTAGTTTTTAACAGGTTTCTAATCCTTGTGTGCTGGGACCTCACTAAGCATTCTTTACTTTTAAGCCTGGCTTGTGTTATTACAGCCACTGTTGCTAGGACTGATTCTTCTGTTGTCACTTGAAGGTCTAGGAGGTTATAAATGTATTGATGCTTGTGTGCAAGAGGTTGTTCTATCTCATACAGCAAGGCTGGCTCAACTCATACAGTGCCCTACCCATATAGCAAGGGTCTGGAGCAACTGTAACAGCTGCCTAGTGTTAGTCAAAGAACTCCCTGCATTACAAAAGGATTAAATATGCTGCTTGCTAGAGCTGTGTCTGGCAGGAGTGTCAGAGTCCTTCCAGGAAATAAAAACAATTATATTTCAACAAAGGAGTAAGAAAAATTGGCACGTCCCTCCATGAGGTCACTTCACTTTGGAAAAAGCATTTGTGTGCTTTGTTTTAAACAACTTTGTCAATACTTTGAGGAACACTTTCACATGTTTGGAACTTAGGAGAACTGGTATACAGCAAGTCCATCAGTTTAAACCACAGGCATTTAGAACTGAAAGAAATTCTGGTATCATTTATCATGAGCTCCTCATTTTACAGGTGACAGAGTCTAAGGCCCCGAGAAGCTAAGTAACTTGTGGGAAGTCACAGAGCCCATGGGTGATAAGAAGTGAACCAGCACCCAGGTTATGCTGTGCCAGTGAAATACAAGTCCTGCTTTGGTCTCTTGATTTTCTCCCCTGAGGAAAGTACCCTTGGGAAAGCCAGAGATGGGGACATTTAAATGGGGACATTTAAAGAATCTGTTGCCTTTGGGGTGATTTTCATTTGAATACTTCATTGGCATGGTAGTGGAATAATGCTTATGGAATAATTCCTCTAATAAGAGGAATAACCTTGGGCAGTTAGTTAACCTCTCTGTGCTTCACTTTCCTCCTTCGTAAAATCACATTTACTTCCTCATAGAAATGCAAGGATGCTATGAGCTCACACTTGTAAAGTATTCGTAACAGTGTTTGGCACAGGGTAGGTGCTATGCACCATGAGCTGTTAGGATTATGAGCTGGAAGTTGCCTTTTAATTTTTTATAGCCCATTTATAAGAGAGGAAATATTTGTAGAAAGGTTTCATCATCTTGCTTGTATTGCTTTTTCTCAAGAAATGAAAAGAGCAGAGACTTTGGTACCAGATAAACATGGGTTTGAATCTGGGCTCCTCCACTTTCTAGCTATGCAACCTGATCACCTCATGCCCCTGTTCAGTTTACTCATCTGTAAAGTGGAGATGTGAGCATGTACTTTACTGTGAAGGCTAGGGGAAATGGATGTGAAACCTAGCTGTAGCACACAAGTGTTTTTTTTTTTGTTGTTCCCTTTGCATTGAGTGGAATATCTACACACATGTTGGGGTGACTGGAACTAGGATGGGAACACATACACACACACACACACGTAGAGTTCTGTTACCTCCGTGTAGGCCACCCCCTTCTTTCTTACCAACTTTGGGAAATCTCTCTCCATATAAAAAATTACACTTCACTTCCTGTGTATTGCTTTGAACTATTTAAAATTGTTCATTACATAATCACACTCTCTCTCAGAAATTGAGTGGTTGGGAAAACGTTAAGATGTATTTATCTTGGATCACCCTGTCTTTCATACGGAGGGTGTCCTACGTAGGTACTTAGTAAGGAACTGCTGATGTTAATGGATGAGTCTATCACGGTGAGCAGGGAGCGTGGGGCTCCTGCCAGTGTGTTCACAACCTGCATTCTCCAGTTCTTCCCCTCCATCAGTTTGTTAGTAGTTTATGCCTTTGAGCTCTGAGGAGAAACCATTGTTTTCTTGTCTTCATTTTTCTAGTTTGAGAAACTAGAAATATTCCCACGCACTGAATTGTTACTAGCAAAATTTCTGCTTAAATGTTTTGGTCATACTCTTCTATTTAGTGTCTCTCTCAAAATTCATTGCAACCTTCAGTCACCTTTGGTTTTAATACAACAAAAACAGATTTTTCTTCCTTTTAATGGTTCAAGAGCTCCTCGATAATGTTTGCATTTTAATAGTACCTTTACTTTGCAAAATAGAAATTGCTTTGCAAAAAATACTGAGTTTCCAGTGACAATTAATTACACTATAAATCTGGAAGTAATATTTTCTAATACATTTTCTGTAACTAAATTTTACACTTTTCACATATTTTACATTTTCCTTAAAAACTTTCCAAACTGATTTTTTTTTTTTCTGAATGTTGCTTAAAAATCATGTTTTTGCTAACAGTATTTAAAAAGCACTCATTTGGCCAGGCAAGGTGGCTAACACCTGTAATCTCAGCACTTTGGGAGGCTGAGGCGGGTGAATCACTGGGTCAGGACCTCGAGACCAGCCTGGCCAACATGGTGAAATCCCGTCTCTACTAAAAATAAATTAAAAAAATTAGCTGGGCATAGTGGTGGGCACCTGTAGTCCCAGCTACTTGGGAGGCTGAGGCAGGAGAATTGCTTGAACCCAGGAGGCGAAGGTTGCAGTGAGCTGAGATTGTGCCACTGTACTCCAGCCCGGCAACAGAGTGAGACTCTGTCTCATAAATAAATAAATAAATAATAAAAATATAAAAAATAAAAAGCACTCATTCATTCTTTAGTTATTTTGCCCTCTATGGCAGGTACTGTGCTGGTTTCTGTGAATATAGTGGTGAATGATACACAGTTGTTTTTTGCCCTTAAGGAGTTTAGCAGAAAGCAGGAAAAAAAAAGTGCAATGGATGGCAAACAAACCAATTAAAAAGCAAATCCCCAGTAAGGCTGTGAGGGTACAGTTTTTAACCTCAGTTTCAGTCTGAGTTATTAATTGAAAGTGCAATAGGAGAAATGATGATAGAGTAGCTTTTAAGTGATGAGGGGAGGTTCTTTCAGGTGGTAGCAGATCCCTGAAGCCTTCTCTCCTTTCTAGAAATTCAGGCATCAGGGAAAAAGAAGATTTTGGAAAGGAATTTTCTAGCGTATGTAATACAGGAGAACTACACATTTAAAAATTTCTGCATTTGCAGCCCCTAATAGCAATAGTTAGAGGAGTAGTAGTATTCCATAAGTGAATTATACCTTGGCTGAAGTTTGAGTAATTACAAATGTAGACTGGGAAATTGCTTCATTTAGCAAATCAGTTCTGATATAGACACAGGACTTATCTTGATAAAATCATCATGCTTCAGGATGGATGTACATCTATTTTGGGACACCAAAAGGAACTATAGGTGTGACCATAGCACTCTGTTTAGTCCTTCAGTGGCCTTTTCCACTGCTCTCACATCCAACTCAGTAGCCCAGCAGAGTTCCCTGCCTAGTCCCTGCCTTCCCCTGCAGCCTCATGTTTTGCCAGCCCTCGTCCTCTGATGTACTTCCATTGCCCAGTAATAGGTGGTTACTCTTGGTTTCCAAGTGCTTCATGGGACCTTTTGTGTTTGCATCCCTGTACCTGCTATCCTTGTTGCCTTGAATACAACATTGTTTGGTTAACTTCTTGTTTTGTTTCCAGGCCCAGCTCAGATATCTTTTCTTAAGCAAAAACTTTAAGACAGTATTTCATAAACTCTGGATCAGGGTTAATGTTAAGAAATAGACAAAAATTTTATTTATATCAGGCTGCGGAAGTGATTCTGATTCTGTGCCAGGGTTGTGACCCTGCGGCTTTCCATGAAGTACTTCACAAGTAGGTATGCTGTAGAAATAAGTGGATTCACACAAGTTTCCCAAATGAGACATACTATAGCCCTTTTTGGATGACTTGTTGCACATATGGGCATATTAACAGCTTTGAGAATTAGTGTAGCAAATACTTTAACTTTGATGGAGTGCTTCTCAAATTTATTTGACCGTGGAACACTTTGGTTTGAAGATATCTGTCAATATCTTGAGAAATGTCTGTTGTTTCACGGAACATAGTTTGGGAAAATGTTGCCTTAAAACATGGTTTTGGTTAAGAAGAGGGGGTATCTTAGGAAGGAAGGTGCTGAAAGTAATGGAAACACCAGACAGGTTTTGTTCTTCTTTGAATGGATTCCATGACATCGTTTCAGTATTTCAATATTTACTTCATTTTCAGTGGAGAGTCATTAAAGCCATTGCTGTCCTGATTGCCACATAGTCCAAACACAAGAAATGCACATTTTGTATCGTAATCTCTTTCAATAATTTTTTATTTGAAAATTGTCAAACATATGCAAATGTAGAGAGAAGAAAACAATGAATCTGCATATGCCTATTACCCAGATTCAACCCTTAGCAAGGTTTTGCCATATTCTTTATCATCTAACTTTTTCTTGCTGAACTATTTTATTTTTATCTATCTATTTATTTATTTATTTAATTATTGATTGATATATGATAGTTGCACATAATAGTTGTACATAATTTTGGGGTACATGTGATGCTGAACTGTTTTAAAGCATATCCAAGAGATCATGTCATTTCACTCTTATAGTCATCATTGTACATCTTTATAAAAGGGGACGTTGCCTGGTATGACCTCGATAGTATTTTTGCACCTACCAAATTATAGCAATTCGTTGGCTAATACCCAGCCCATATTCGAGTTAAAAAATTGAGATAGAAATAATATACCATGAAATTTATTCTTTTAATGTACAATTGGGCTTTTAGTGTATTCACAAAGTTGTGCAGCCATCACCACTAATTCCAGAACATTTTTATTATCCTAAAAGGTACCTGTACTCATTAGCAGTCACTCCCCTTTTTTTCTCCCTCAACTAACATAGTTTCTGCATTTGGATTTTGCCTCTTCTGGACACTATGTGGTTTTTCTTTACTGACCTCTTTCATTTAGTTTAATGTTTTCAAAGTTCATCCATGTTGTAGCATGTATCAGTACTTTTTTTTTTTTTTTTTGAGATGGAGTCTCGCTGTCACCCAGGCTGGAGTGCAGTGGCGCGATCTCTGCTCACTGCAAGCTCCACCTCCCGGGTTCATACCATTCTCCTGCCTCAACCTCCTGAGTAGCTGGGACTATAGGCGCCCGCCACCACGCCTGGCTAATTTTTTGTATTTTTAGTGGAGATGGGGTTTCACCGTGTTAGCCATGATGGTCTCAATCTCCTGACCTTGTGATCTGCCCCCTCGGCCTCCCAAAGTGCTGGGATTACAGGCGTGAGCCGCCGTGCCCAGCCAGTACTTTCTTTTTATAGCTTTATATTCTATAATTTCTTTTTATAGCTTTATATTCCATGGTAGGGATAGATCACATTTTGTTTATCCATCCATTAGTTGATGGACATTTGGGTTGTTTCCACTTTTTGGCTATTATGAATAATATTGTTAGGAAATTCATATACAAATTTTCATGTTGATGTATGTTTTAATTTTTCTTAGTGGGTTTGCTGGGTCATATAGTAACTATAAGTATAACTTTTTAAGGAACTGCACAATCATTTTCCAAAGTGATTGCAACATGTTACATTTCTACTAGCAACTTACAAGGTTTCCAATTTCTCCATATCCTTACCAATACCTGTTGTCTGTTTGATTTTGGCCATCTCAGTGGATGTGAAGTGACATGTCTTTGTGATTTTTATTTGCGTTTCCCTACTGACTAGTGATGTTAAGCACTTTTTCATTGGGGCATTAGCTATTTGCATATCTTCTTTGGAGAAATGTCTGTTCAAATCCTTGCCTAGTTTTTAAGTAGGTTGTCTTTTTACTATTGAGTTGTGAAAATTCTTTATAGATTCTGGTTGTTAGTCCCATATCAGATAAATGAGTTGCAAATATTTCTCTTTGGGTTGTCTTTTCATTTTCTTAATGTTATACTTTGAAGCACAGAAGTATTAAATTTTGATTATGTCCAATTTGTCTATTTTTTCTTTTGTTTGTATTTTTGGTGTCTAATCTAAATTGTTGTCTAATCTGAGGTCAGATAGATTTATCTTTCTGAGAGTTTTATAGTTTTAGGTCTTACATTTAGGTCTTTATTTGAGTTAGTTTTTTTATAGAGTGTAAGGAAGGACTCACATTCTTTTTTTTTTTTCAACTGGGGCCTTGTTCTGTTGCTCAGGCTGGAGTGTGATGGTGTGATCATGGCTTACTGCAGCCTTGGTCTTCTGGGCCCAAGCAATCTTCATGCCTCAGCCTCCTGAGTAGCTGGGACCACAGATGCGTGCCACCGTGCCTGGCTATTTTTCTTTTTTTTTTTTTTTTAATACAATTTTTATTAGAGACAGGGTCTCACTGTGTTGCCCACACTGGACTCAAATGATCCCTGCTGCTTGGCCTCCAAGGCCTCCCATGCCCAGGATTACAGGCATGAGCCACTGTGCCTGGCCTCACACACTTAAAAGTAGAATTTTACCTTCAGTTTTCAGGGTGATCTAGAAAGATTGCTGTTTTCTCTTTGCCTGCATCCACTTGTGTACCTCATCTGCCATCCCAGCTCCTCCTCCTCCATTCTTAACTAACCATGACATAATTTATTAGAATCTGTTTGCATAGTAGGTAGTAGTGCAGTCAGAGTCTATGAAAGGACAAAGTCTCTATTACAAACATAATTACATTCAATTAAGCAAACAACCAAGTTGTAATGGACATCTGCTGTTTCTGCCTTCTGTGCCCCCTCTATTTTTCTGGAAGTGGGACTTGGTTTGCTCTTTGTGAAACTCCCTACCCACAGTTTAGTCTACAGACTGACCTTGCTCAAGGAGTGGGCAAATTGCAGTGATTTGGCTGACGAGCATTGTGTCTCTGGAGCTACAGTGATTGTTTCAGAGATGGACACAGACCCAAAAAGGGTCATGAGAGAGATACCTATAATTAGTGAGAAAGAAAACTGCTGTGGCCTGGAATATTGCTGCCTTACCACCAGAAAGTGGTGTCTATTTATAAAACCAACATGAAGAAACGTGAGCCAAGAGATGGAGAGACAGATTCTTAACTATCAGTTAAACAGCTGGATCTAGCTGTGCCTGAAGCTCAGACTATTTCTGGACCTTTTAGATACATGAGCCTGTACGTTCCTTTTTAGGTTTGCAGCTGAAATAGTTGTGACCGTTACACAGATCTAGTGCTTGGAACTGAGGACACAAGATATAAGAAGATATTTTCTGCTTTTGTGGACTTGACAACCTAAAAGTGAGAGAGACAGACATGAGTAAACGAATAAATGACAAATGCAAGAATTGATATAGAATAGATTGACAGCACAGAGGCAGGAGTGGGTAACTATTGAGGAGGGTTTAAGGAACTGGAAGAAGTCCTCAAAAAAGATAAATTCTGATTTGGTGTTGAAAGATAAATTTGCATTTACTTGGTTTTTCTGTAAACAACAAAACAGATTTTTCCACGGTAGCCTGTGGGAGTTATTTTCACTATTTTATAGTAGTTGGATGTGTTGTTACATTCTGCCATTGGTATGACTATACCATGGCACTTTTCTACTAGTTATGCAGAGGCTGTAGGAAGTAAGTATAGCAGGTTATATAATTTGGGAAGTGGCATTAAGTTTTTTAGAACTTTATTTTATTCAGTGTATTTTCGAATGAGTTTCCAGTATGGTACTGTGCTTTAAGTTGACTTAACTGTATAGACTTGGGATCATTTAGTTCAACTAATTTATTTCATGGAGAAGGTATTGTAGCCCAGATAGGCTAAAGAATGTGCCCAAAGACACATAGGACTGAAACTATAATCTTGATTTCTGCATCCTTAGTGGAGTCTTTCTACAATTTCATACCTTCTCCTATTTGAGGCTTTGTGTTAGACTATTCTTGCATTGCTATAAAGGAATACCTGAGACTGAGTCATTTATAAAGAAAAAAGGTTTAATTGGCTCACGATTTTGCAGGCTGTATGAGCATGATGCCAGCATCTCCTTGGCTTCTGGGGAGGCCGCAGGGAACTTTTATTCATGGCAGAAGGCAAAGTGGGAGCAGGAGCAGACACATCACTTGGCAAGAGCAGGAGCAAGAGAGAGTGATGGGAGGTGTTGCACCCTTAAACAACCAGATCCTATGAGAACTCACTGTCATGAGGACAGCACCAAAACATAAGGAATCCACCCCACGACCCAAAGACCTCCTCCCACAGGCCCAGCCTCCAACATTGAGTCTTACATTTCAACATGAAACTCGGGTGGGACAGATATCCAAATCATATAATTCTACCCTTGCCCTCCCCAAATCTCATATCCTTCTCACATCTCAAAATACAGTCATCCCTTCTTAGTAGTCCCCCAAAGTCTTAACTTATTCCAGCATTAACTTTCTTAAGAACAAAAGCTGGTGAGCTTTACAGTAAAATTGCTGAGGAAAAAAAAAATAAAGAATAGGGGAGATTTTTATGTGGATGAGCTCTCTGTTTAGCAGGTTGCCAGCTGGATGTTTTCATCATTGTAAGTTTGGTGCCCAGGTTCTCCTGGAATGGCTAGATGGCTCCCGTTTCCCACCCAGATGGTGCTCTCTGTGTCTGTTCAGTCAGGTAGGAAATTGTGATCATCGTGCAGATTGTCAGCACACCTATTTCCAGCGTTCTGGATTTCCACCATACTGAATTTGAGATCAAGTAATCCTTAGAAGCCGTAGATTCTTCCTCTCAGGAGATGACTTTTTTTTTTCTTTTTTTGGCTCTTCATTACTGAGCCACCATCTCCCCTCTGCAACCTTGATAAGAAGGTTATTTAGGTTCACTGTAGCTTGAATAAGGTTATCAGAAGTAATTCAGAAAATGTTAAGATGTAAACCAATGAAAGAAAAAAACAAAACAAGAGAAAGATTTTTTTTCCCTAAGGCAAAGCCAATGTTAGGTCCTTTGCAGTGGCACTCAAAATCTTTATATAGGACAGCACAGAAGGGAAATCTGTGTGGCAGTCAAGATGGCTTGTCTTGACGTTTCATTTTGATAGCATGCTCATGTATTTTTATCTTGTATGTTACTTGGGGTGGCTCTATAGGGGGCATTTGATGGCATTGTGGGAGAAAGGGTAATGTCCTCCACTTTAGCTTATACATCACCGCTAGGCATTTCTTCATCTCTCTCCTGATGCTCAGTGGAATTGTTTCTAATGAATTTTATGACTGTTGTGGTTATGAAACTTGCATAACAAATAAGCAGTTCCTTCAGCATATGTAAAAACAGAAACTAAATCAATATGGTATCAGCCCACTAAAATTTTGCTGTTTAAAACTGAGGATGCCTTAAAAAAGACAACCGTGTTTAAGCCCAGTTGCAAATTATTCTGCTCCATTTGGAGTCTAGGAACCATTTCCCAGAACTTCAGGAATTGAGTTTCTGGCCAGTTATCTTCACGGTAGTGAATGTAATTTATTTGGGGGATGAATGAAGCAGGAAGAGTAACTTTTGGAGTTGCCTGGAGCTAATGTGGAAAGGTGACTGGACAGAGGTGAAATCTGAGTAAAGCTAAGAGAGGAGAATATAGAATATGAAGATACTGTATTCTTTTTCTTGGGTAATACCTTTATTGATGTATAATTCATATGCCATCTAATTTACTCATTTTAAGTATACAATTCAGTAGTTTTTAGTATATTCACAGGGTTGTAAAACCGTTACCACGGTTTTAGAACATTTTCATCATTTCAGAAAGAATCCTTATATCCTTTAGCTATCACCCACTTACGTGCCTTCCTTGCCTTCCAGCTGTGAGCAACTACTAATAGCTTTTCTGTCTGGACCTTTTTAAAAAACACATGGAGTCATACAATTACAATATGTGATTTTCATCTCTGGCTTCTTTTACTTAGCATAATATTTACAAAGTTTATTCATGGCCTATGCATCAGCACTTCTTCTTCTGCTTTTTTTTTTTTTTATAATTTGGTCTCACTTTCTTGCCCAGGCTGGAGTGCCATGGTGTGATCATAGCTCACTGCAGCCTCAAACTCCTGGGCTCAAGTGATCTTCCTTCCTCAGCCTCCTGAGTAGCTTGGACTACAGGTGTACATCACAACATCTGGCTAATTTTTTATTTTTATTTTTGTAGAGATGGGGTCTCACTATGTTCACCAGGTTGGCCTTGAACTCCTGGGTCATCCACCCGCCTCAGCCTCCTAAAGTGCTGGGATTACAGGCCTGAGCCACCTCGCCTGGGTCATATTTTTTAAATACATTTATCTAGTTGATGGGCATTTGGGTTGTTTTTACCTTTCGGCTATTGTGACTAATGTAGCTGTAAACATTTGTGTATATGTTTTACTATTACAGAGGAATAGGTCAGTGGGGAAATTATTCTAAGATACTGGATACATTTTAGGTTGCCATAATTTAAATGCTGGTTGATTTTTTTTTTCTTTTAACATAGAACAGTATATTTACTAGTAAGGAATGGAGAAAAAATGATTTCACTTCAGTTTGTGGAGCTGGAACTTTTCAACTGGTTCCATTCGAAGGAATTAATTAAATTAGTTTCCTCATACACAGTCCAAGACAGTCGTTCTCACATTCTTAATAGCTTTCCATGCCTAAGGGATAGGACTTCTCCCATCAAGCTGTAGGGGTCTATGGCACTGTTTCTTAAGGGTCAGGGAGGTGCAGTAGTAGAGGAAACAAACATATGGATATACTTCAGTGTGTTAGGCGCCATTATAAGGGTACCAAAGATTGGGGAAAGAAGAGGGAGTGATGCTTTCATCCTAGAAGGGTAAGGAAAGGCATCACTTCACAGATGTTGCCACATTCAAAACTGAATGGGAACTTGCATTCCCTCCCTCTCTCCCTCCCTTCCTCTGTTGCCCAGGCTGGAGTGCCATGGCACAATCACAGCCCACCCAGTGGCACAGTCACGGCTCACTGCAGCCTCAACCCCCTGGGCTCAAGCAGTCCTCCCACCTCAGCTTAAAATTGGTTAAGTCTATTAAGCAATTTAAAATTGGTTAAGTCTGTTGCCCAGAGACACAATAGATGGTGCTTGTTAACAATATTTTTTCTAGGAGTCTTTTGACTTCAGTATGATAAATATTCCAACACACATCATTACCCTAAGAAAAGCTTGTAAGTGAATAATCACAAACCTATGGTTTTATAAATCACAAAAGTATAATTTCATGCCTTATTTGTTGTGCAGCACATCCTTACTTTGCTTTCATAGTTACTGCTGATTGTACCATTAAGATAATGGAGTACTACAACTGATGCATTTTTAAGTATTCTCACATCCACTGACTTGTATCAAGGTTAACACTTATTTTTCATAGATATCAAGGACCTAATAAGCTGAGTTAACAACTTGTTTATCACTCCATATGTACACACCACTTACAGCTTTTGTAGAGTGTTCAGTTGTGCTGATTGCATTGGGATGAATGTATTATTATGAAAACACTATTTGACGTTTGGGAGCTTAACTAAGTTGTCTTGGACTCTAGTTCTATAGTGAGATAGTCTATCGTTCATAATGAAGGGGATGTCAGATTGCACAGAAATTCTGAATGAGTCTTAATGAGAGGGCTACTTTTAAGGATAAAACACTATTTTTAAGAATATGGTTATCTATAGCAAGAAAAAAAATGCAGCCTTTGAAGCACAGCCTTGTATTAATTACTGGGATAGGAGTCAACTAGAGTAGGATCATTAAGGAGAATCTGTATCGTTGAACCTCTAGCTGGTGGAGGTGACTGGGGGCCACTTGCTGGGATTGTCAGAGTTTAGATGAGAAGTTTCAGCTTCAATAAATCTTATCAGTCACGAGAGAGGATAGCCATAGCTAAAGACAATCAGTTAGGGAAAGTGGGAACACAAATTCCCCTAGAAGAGTATTAAAAGATGAATTTCTGCAGATGTAGATATGTTCATTGTGAGAAGAGAAATGAGCTATAGACCAACCTCAGTGCCTAATTTGCCTCCATGATTATATTTGGAAATGGGAGTGTAGAAACAAAACAAATAGATTTTTAGATTTAGAGGTTTTAGGGAGGATTCCCTTCTCAGAGGGCTAAAAAAATACCATAAAATGCATAATTGTGGTTGGTGTAAGCATCTTTTTCCAAAACAGTTTGGTCTAGGCAGTTTAAAAAATGGTAAGTGGAAACCACAGTGACACCCTTGCCTCCCCCTGCAAACTGGCCACTCCAGACCTCCTGGGACAGGCCAGGACACCACCTCAGCACACCCAGTCTGGCTCAGCCTCCAAACAGGCACTTTTCTCACCTCTCCTTCCCTGCCTGGACAGGAGCACCACACCCCAAACTGAAGGTGGAGCTCAGCTCTGTCCATCTGGAATATTTTGACATATGGTATAGAATAAGATCTAAATAGTTTTTATTTCCCCAAATCGTCAATTTCAGTAGCCCCATTTATTGAGAATAGTTTTTTTCTTATTGTGTGATAGTTGGCTATAGTTAAGTCAGAGGGCCAGTTTGTATGGCTCAACAACCTGGATCTCATTAGTGCTGAGATGGCTTAAGGTTGGGAATGGTTTTGAGGATAAGAGAGCCTGGAATTTTGCCCAATCAACCTTTCTTTTCCATACATTTAACCTTTCCTATATAGTAGGGACTTTTTTTCTTCCTCCAGGCATTATTTTTCATTTATCTGCATGTCTATTTTTGTGCCACAACTGCTGTTTTATTTGTTGTAGCAATATTATAACACTTTATTGTATCTGGTATAATCTGGCCTTTATTTTGCTTTCAAACTTTTTAAAAGAATTTTCATTTGTTTGAATGCCTTGCTTTTAAAGTCTGAATATAGGATTATTTTTCCTAAATGAATGCTGTCATAGATCATGTAGAGCTTTTTTTATTGAAATATAAATTTGGTAATTGCTAGCAAAGTATCATCAACAGTTAACTTTGGCTATTTTAAAGTTGATAGGACGGAATGTGCTCTATAACTTTTAAATAACCAGCCAACTCTATAAGACTTCATAAAACTTTAAAACACCACCTTCTTGAATCTCCTTTAGAAATAGAAACAATTTAATGCATCTATGTATTAATAATTTGTTCTCTTTTCTATATATATGCGAACAGATATACAAATGGGCTGTTTTCTAAATCAGTTAAGTATTGGCCCCCTTTCCAAGATCTTACAGTAATATAATTCAAGGATAGCAGAAACACGCAAAACTGAGGGAAAACCTTTCATGGGAACTAAAATCTTGCTTCTTCTTATTGATTTGTTTACATTTTGCTTACTTTTACAAGTTATTTCAGATTGCTTATAAAAGTCCGTTTTAATAAGATCTAAAACAGTCAAGGCAGGAAAGAAGAAAACTATTATAGAAGAGGAGGGGGTGGAGGTACGTTAAGAATGTTTGACTAGGCAAAGAGCCTTCAAGGTGGAGTTAGCAAACTACAGTTCATCAAGAAGGCAGTCGGGAGGCCATCCTAAGAGTAGTCATTATGTAGATTCATTCATTTGTTCAGTAAATATTTATTGAGCACATACTATATGCCCGTAATCTCTTAAGCAGTGAAAATGCAGTAATGAGCAAATCAGACACAAATCCCTGCTTTCGTAGTCATAGGGGTTGCATTTTAGTGGAGATAGTAAGCAAAATGTTTAGTCTAAATATATTATAGTAATAGTTGCTAAGGAGAACACATTAAAGTAGGAAAAGGAGATAGGAGGTGTTGAGGGAGGCGTTACATTCTTGATGGAGTTGTCAGGAAGGGCCTCCCTGAGAAACTCACTTTGGAAAATGGCCGGAAGGCTGTGAGGGAGCTGTAAGGGTGTCAAGGGAAGAGTGTACCTGGCAGAAGGAATAGCAAGTGCAAAGACCCTGGTGCACTTATAGGAAGAAGTTGCTGGGGAGGGGTTGGGTGGAGTGAGGGAGGAGAGGGTAGTAGGAGGTGGGTCATGGTTGGCATCTGCAACTCCAGGACCAGTCTTAGATGTTTCATTTTTTTTTTTTTTTTTTTGAGCCAGGATCTCACTCTGTCACCCAGGCTGGAGTGCAGTGGCGTGATCTTGGCTCACTGCAGCCTCAACCTTTTGGGTTCAAGCGATCCTCCCACCTCAGCCTTGGGAGTAGCTGGGATTATAGGTGGATACCACCACACTTGGTTAGTTTTGCTCATTTTTTGGTAAAGGTGGGGTCTCACTATGTTGCCCAGGCTCATCTCTCGGACTCCTGGGCTCAAGGGATCTTCCTGCCTTGGCCTCCCAAAATGCTGGGATTACAGGCATGAGCCACTATACCCAGCTCAGTCCCAGATGTTTCCAGGCTCTTCAGAGAAGAAAGAGCAGGGCCACAGCTAAAACCAAAGAAACTAGCCTTGCCATACTTTCTACATGTTTATTCAGTTGTATATCAATTTTTTTTTTATGTTTTTGGAGTTTCTGATAGCTTGAAGAAAGAAGGGAAGTAATGATGTATGCAAGTTTACCATGTCTGTTATATTTAACTTTGACATAGACCATTTTGAAATCTTAGCAGATATTTTAGGATGTTCATCAAAATTTGATACATCACTGTTTATTTTGGAAGCAAATAAAAAAAGACTTCCCTGGATCGACATGTCATTACAAATGCTTAGACAAATACCCACTAACAGAGTATTGTACTATATAGACTGGTAAATTCCATGGTTCGTAGTCTTGTTTAAGCAATCAGAGTGATAAATCCTGAAATACAATTTTCTGACATTCACCTACCTATCAATTCCCTCCTAAATTTATTGGTTCCTGTAAAACTTACCGTGAAACTTGAGCTACTTGTAATAGTTTCATACTAATTTTTACTTTTTCCAAACGAAGGTGCCTTAAAGTTATGCTGCCAAAGTCTTGTAGTAATTTTCTCACTTTCTTATTGTGTTGCAGGCTGTTAATCGGCTTATTTTAAGAAAATAGATGTTTGTAAAATCTTGGTTTCAGTTATGTTCTTAAAATCTAACCTGATAGTGATTTTACTGAGGCCTCTTTTGTGTATTCACTAAAAGAAGAAAACACCAAATCACTTTGCTTTTTGGAGGTGATGGAGAAGAATACATAATATGTTTTCCTGGAAGCTGTTTTTTTTTTTTTTCCCTTGTGAATAGGAGGAGGAAAGCCTACCAGCTGTGCCCGATGCATTTATAATTAAGCCTCTCTTCTCTGAAGTTGATGTTTTGGTGCCTAAAATGACTTGATTTTTTCCATTTTAGTGACATTTACGAATCTTACCCCTTTGTTTAATGGAAAGGGGAAATGGGAGCAAGTGTTACAATTGTCAGGTCTCTGTGATTGATGCCTTAGTGCCCTGCTCTAGGGCACGTCGTTTCTTTAGGCTGTCAGGGGAATGGGTTAGGATGATGCCCAGTGGTGCCAGCTGTGTGGCTGACAGGAGCTGGGCCACTGAGTTGCCTCTTTGGCAGAGTCAACATTTGGGCCAGAGAGACTGTGACTCAGCGATGATTGTAAACATTTGTTTAGTTTGAATGATTAGGAGCAGAACTGGTCTTTGGTTATTAGCTGATTGTAAGAATCAAGTGGAGCAAAGCCACAGCCTTTGTTGAGGAACAGTACTGTTAGAAGCATATAACGTAGAGGCTTTAAAGGAAGCCCGCTTACTCTCAGAATTTCAAATGAAGCCACAGCGTTGGAGGATGGGCAGTTGGTGGGTTCTCCAAGACTAAGCAGAGGTAACAGCAGAGGGGGAGAGAGTGGAAGTGCTTAATCTGGCCCTCTTGGCTGATGCTTGGGGTGAAGGCAAAGTGTTTGGTCGCTGAGACCCTTCCCAGTCACATCAGCTGGCACATGAGAGAATAAACCTGACCCAAAGCTTTAGAGGAGAAGAAACAGGGGAAAAAATTACCACCTATATTGTGATTTGTTTGTGTTCGTCTCTCCCGCTAGACTGTGGATATCCTGAGGGTGATGTCTGTGCTTATTCATTTTATATCATCAGTGTTTATTGAAATAAACTGAAAGGTGAGATGAATTCCTCTTTTAAATGTGCCATTTTTTAGCCTCTTCAGGTTAAGGGTAACTTGTTATTCA
The DNA here is from genome assembly GCF_009828535.3 of Hylobates moloch. NCBI lineage: Eukaryota > Metazoa > Chordata > Mammalia > Primates > Hylobatidae > Hylobates > Hylobates moloch. Next base: position 169,740,783 of record NW_026652276.1, on the reverse strand, counting down.
GGTATGTTGTGAGAAGCCTCGGTGTATAACCTTTTCATTTTTTTTTAAAAAAATAGAGGATTTAATGAAGAAGGATTGCAGAAGAGCAGAGTGTAGGGTAATCACCATATAAACTCAGAAATCATAATTGGTTCATTGTTCATTCATTCATTCATCAGCACTAGCTGCTATTTGCTAGGTCCTGGGGATGCAAATCATGACATAAAAAGTTCCTTAAGAAGGTGCTCACATACTTCTGTATTTGAGAAAAGAAGAACAAGAGAATAATTATCCACCTTAAATCAGTAGCCTACAAAGGAATCGTATCAGGAAGAGTTGCAAAGAGAGTTGGAAACAGTTTTGTTTTGTTTTATTTTCATTTTGAGACAGGGTCTCACTGTGTTGCCTAGGCTGGAGTGCAGTAGCGCAAACAAGTCTCACTTCAGCCTCAGTCTCCCAGGCTCAAGCAATCGTCCCACCTTAGCCCCCCAAGTAGCTGGGACTACAGGCACATGTCACCATGCCCGGCTAATTTTTAAGCATTTTTTGTAGAGATGAGGTCTTCGTATGTTGCCCACGCTGGTGTCAAATTCCTGGGCTCAAGTAATCCTCCTGCATCTGCCTCTCAAATGCTAGGATTACAGATGTTAGCTACTCTACCCAGCAGGAACAGTTCTTAAATCTAGCTCAGAGATAATATTGTGTGATTGGCTTAAACTGTATTAGCTGATTGCAACTTGAATTAACAAAATAATCTGAGTTGCATATACAAACAAATACTTTAAAGCTTATTTAAGTTTTTTAATAATTTACCCAAAGTATTTCTATGTGTGTTCGATAATAATGACTTATTAGTGTAGGTAATATACTGTCTCTTTAATAACCTGTAATGGAAATTATCCCTCACCAAATAAATGTATATTTTGTCAAGTTGTCTATCATATATTCCTTCCAAGAACCTCTAGATGCACCAGTCACCAAAGCAGTTTATTTTAAAAGAGACTTACAAGTAATAGTACAGAGAAATGGAGAGCCTACTGCTATAATTTTTTTAACTTCTTAAAATATTCTGCAAATTGTGAATATGCTGGAAGTGCTCTTAGTGACTCCTGTAGTTTTATTGAATCAAAAGTAGTTTACTTTCTTAGCAAATCAATCAATTTTTGCTGGCATAGTACAGCTATGCTGTATGATTTGTTGCATAAGTCATTGAATCTGTCATTTTTAAGAATGAATTTTTAAAAATGATCTTTTGCTATATAGATTTATAGTCAGCATAGGCTATTGAAGAAGCTGTCTCAGAGCATGGAGGATGGATGTCTCCAACTTGAAAATGTGTTGTGGCTCTCGGAGACTATTGTCTTCATTATCTTTCTCCTGGTGCTTTAGATGTAATTAAAAATTATTATGTGTAATCAAGTTTAAGGGGGTTAGAGTAGTATTCGGTTTTTGTTTATATATAAATAGAATTTTTGTTTATGTATATATTTAGTTTATATATATTTTTCGTTTGTATGTATATCCCTGTAAAACCTTTATGGTAGTTTGAGGACTAAGTAAGACAATGTCTGCAGTAAGATAGTGTTTTGGGGGATCTGAGTTTCTTTGTATTGTGAAATATTAGCTCAGCTAATGATATTGAAGGACATCAGTTTATATCTGCCTCAGACTTATTGACAGCCTCTTTGAGATGAATTTAAATTTTGTTGTATCATTAGACATAGCTTCTAGTATCTGATTTAAAGTTACTCAGTTTAGTTTAATGTTATATTGGGTCTTCAAATATTATTTGGTATAATTAAATTTTTGCATTCATAACACAATTTGAATAGAAGAGCACCAGTTTTTCATTGATTGGAGAAATAAAATATAGCATGAATAATAAATTTAAAATCATGATGTAAAAGAAGCCAGATGAGACCCTCAGGTCAGACAGAATGAGTTTCTATTTGTCTTGCTCTAAAAGACACTGTGTTGGAAAAATCTATTGGGTGAATTAATCAGATTCCCTCTGCAGGCTCTTCATAACTTAAGGCAGTGAATTAAGTTGCATGTCTCATTGTCATCACATATCAGATATGCATAATATGTAGCGATTCAGATCAGCTGCGGGAGTGTTTGGGCGCTTTTATTCCTTTGAGTCTTTTAAAGTGGAAAAGAAGTGGCAGTGCATAAAAGTTAGCTCCAGCTATTATTATTTTGTTGACATGTATCTTCCTAATGGAAACAACATTGTGATCACAAATTAGAAAACAAAAGAACTTACTTTTAATGGTTTGAAACTTTGTAGGGCAAACCAGATTTTGGCCATACCTGGATGTACTTTAGAACATGGCTATGTACACATTTTCCAAAAACTCTGTTGGAAAATTAAAGTATTTTTTAATGGGTTCTGTAAAGAGACAGATAGTACATTGTGGAGTGTATATGTATTTGAAAATATGGATACTTTGATTTATTTTACAAGAGTGCATCAAGGCCAGAGTTTTAATTCTCCTCTTGTCTTATGTTCTGTTATTCCTTTTTGATTTGTATATTTGTTTTTTATGAAATACTTTAATTTAGACTTAACTACTTGGGACACACGTTTCTAACTATTATATATCGCCTGGCACCAGATGTTTTTGCTTTCCCGTATTGTTGGTCTATTGGAAAACAGGGAGGCTCTTAACTGAGGTTGCCTGTAAACTTGATCAAATGTCACTTTAATCCCTGTGTACTTTTGGCAAACTGAGAGCTATTCAGGAAGTACTTAGTTCACTTGTTTGAGACAAATATTTCCATTACAGACTTGGTGGAGGTGACTCCATTTAGGTGTCTTCTAGACACTGTAACTGACCTCCATTTAATAGACTCGTAGGATGAATGGGTCCTTTACATTATCTCTGAGAACATACTGACTGGTGGTGCTCAGCTGCTCTCTGGGATGCCTATGCACTGCTGCTTGCACTGTCAAGCTGAATGTTTATGCCATTGTACTTGTGTTTGTAATAATATAACAATTAACTGATAAAATATAAGTGCATAAAAAAGAATGTGGCTGTTTCTATGAAAAAATAAGGTAATTGCATTAAAAATAGGACGCAGGTATGTTACTAAACTTTTTTATTGACTCAAGTGTAGGAGAGACAACTCTAAAGACTGCACAGATTTAGAAGACTTCAGCCCTAGTGTCTTTAAATCCTCCCCTTATGAAACCCGATACTGGAATTTGTAGATAATGCTTTGGTTATGGTTAATGTGGAAAAAAATAGCTCAATTCCTGGACCATCTTCAAAGAAAAATTCTTCACTGCACTTCAAAAGATACTTGAGTGAATGTCCATTTATAAGAATTAAGTTAGCTAAAAATTTTAAGGCGTATTTTATAATTTATTTTTATGATTCACCATTTTAAGTAACATTTTTGCTTTGTCCATTTGCTAGTGGTATCCACTGCATTAATAATGTTGGAGTATTACTTTACATTCTTTACCTGTATCTGCATTAATTACCTGTATCTGTTTATGCACTGAGGATGTATTTGAGCCTCATTACTTTGTTATTTTCAATTACCTAGTTAGAGGTCCTGAATATTAAAGTTTACCTTTTCACTATCTAGTAAGAACGTATCCAGTAAACAGTAATAACATAGAAAAATCTTTGAGGGAAAATGTATAAATATCTAAAAAAAGACTTGACTTGTTTGTGTAGAAGTAAGCTAAGTACATTTTAAAACTTTTTCTTTGGAAATAATTTAAACTTGAAAACCTGTAAGAAGAATGCAGAGAATACTAAAATATCCTTTACCACTAGCTTTGTTATTTTTTATCAATCAATCGTCTGTCGGTCTAATGTGTGTGTATATAGATAGGTAGACATATAGTCTCTTTTTTGAACTATTTGAGAATAAGTTGCATATAAGATAGTATATATTTCTTAGGGATAAAGATATCCACTTACATTATGCAGTGCAGTTATCACCTTCAGTATGTTTATACCTATTCAGCATATCTGAAGTTATCAACCTCAGATACAATACTTATTATCTTTTATATGGTTTGTTTTCCATTTCTGTCAGTTAACCCAATACCACCTTTTATGGCTTCTTTTCACCTCAGTGCAGAACCGAGTGTAGAATCATGCATTACATTTACTTGTCATATCTTTTTAGTCTCCTTTAATTTGGCATAGTTCTTCAGCCTTCTTCTATATTTATGAATTGACATTTTAAAATATAGGTCTTTTTTAAAAATGGAATGTCCCTCATGTTATGTTTATGTAATGTTTCCTCTTGTTTAGTTTTAGGTTATGTGTTCCCAGCGGGAATGTTACGTAACATATTGTGCCCTCAGGGTTTCACATCTGGAGGCACATGGTGTCCATCTGCTTCTCAGTTTTGATGCTAATTTTGATCATCTAGTCAAGGTGTTAGTCGATTTCTTTATGCTATTTTTTCCCCTTGCTACTGTGGGCAATCTGTGGGGAGGCAGTTTAATTCCATACAGATACCTTGCTCCTCATTAAAATATTTCCCCTAGAGTTAGCATTCATCAATTTGTCTTTACTGTGGTGGTTACAAAATGATGACATTTCCCTCCAAATTGACCCTTGGCCTTCTCACATACAAGATCCCTATCTTTTCTTTCTTTCTTTATTCATTTATTTCTGGTGTGAACTTACAGATTCCTGTTTGCCTGCAATGGTTTATAATTAATTACTGTTTTTAAAGATAATTTTGGTGCCCAGATTATCTGAATGGGCAAATAGGAGCCTCTTCAAGTTGGCTCCTATGTCTTTGTGATATGCCCAACTATTTTAGCACCTTCCTACTTTGTGACATAACTAGATTTTACAGGCTTTTATTTTATGCCTTTGTGCTTCAGCATTTCCCCATGGACCCTGATTCCTCTGCATGCAGAATGCTATTAGAAACCAAATTCTGGGCTGGGCACAGTGGCTCACGCCTGTAATCCCAGCACTCTGGGAGGCCAAGGCGGGCGGATCACCTGAGGTCAGGAGTTTGAGAACAGCCTGGCCAACATGGTGAAACGCCATCTCTACTAAAAATACAAAAATTAGCTGGGCATGGTGGCACATGCCTGTAATCCTGGCTACTCGGGAGGCTGAGGCAGGAGAATTGCTTGAATCTGGGAGGCAGAGGTTGCCGTGAGTCGAGATTGTGATATTGCACTCCAGCCTGGGCGACAGAGCGAGACTCTGTCTCCAAAAAAACCACAAAAGACCAAATTCTGGGTAGATGTGTTCATTGGTACTGGGAATCTGCTTTTAGGGCCTTTGAGCAGATAGAGCTAGAAAATGTATACGTGTGTATGTGTGTATATATATATATGCATTCATATATACATTCACATGCATGTATATGTATATATGCACATGCATGTGCACATACATATTTTAAAATTGTGTCCACTTATAACCTTAATTTGAATCCATCCCTGTAGAGGTTTTTTATTTCTCCCATGGTAAGAACCCTAACTCGCAACGACTTCAGTATATTTACTTGTTTGCTAAAATCTGTAGTATATCTAAAGTACTTTCAGAATTGTTGTGCTGTAGCACTACGAAATCAAACCTAATAAAAAGAGTTTAGAGTTATTTATAGTTCTCTTCCCATTTTGACCAAGAATGTCCTCCAATCAAGAATACTGTGTTCATAAACTTCCATAAATTGTTCTTTTATTGTATATATTTAATGTGTACAACATGAAGTTTTTATAAACATGTAGATAATGAGAAATGATCACTACAGTAAAACCAGGTAACATATCCATCACTTCACAGTTATCCTTATTCTTCGTGGCAGTGGGGCTATATTACACATTTGAAATAGAATTTGGATTTGTTTGTTTACTTTCAGTTTTATTCCTTCTTCCCCATCCTTGTTGGTTTAACTTTATTTTTTGAATGTCAATAACAGTAACATGTTTCAAAAAGTCAAACTATTCAAAAAGATATACTCAGAGAAGTGTCACTTCCTCTAGTGTCCTGTCCAGTCTTTTCCTACGTCTCCACCCTCCATATAGGTAAACAACTTCAACAGTTTCCTATTGCAGCCCATACTAAAGGGGAAGGGAATTAAGATCTGCCTTTTGAAGTGAGGCATATCAAAGAATTTGGGTACATATTTTAAAACCATCACATCATGTTTATGGCTCTTTAAAACTTAACTGTCTGTCCGTCCATCCATCCATCCATCCATTCATTTATCCATCTACCCACCCATGTATCTAGTGCACATATATATGTTTCCTTGTTTTTAAGAGCTGATTGTATTGCTAGGGACAGTAATCTTTGCCTTTCATATATATATATTCATATTTTCATATATATAGTGAATACTATTTTTCCAATTTTCCATCTTTTAAATATGTATATGTTTTTATGCATAGATTTTTTTTTCATTTTTAGGGAATCATCCTATTATGGTTTCTGGTTTTGGGGTATGTTTATAACAGTTTTCACCATTCTAATATGAGAAAAATATTTACCTCTAGTTTCATCTTTTATATTTACATGTTTTAATTACCTGAAATTTATTTTAGTATAAGGATTGAGTAGGGAATTCATCCCTCCTTTTCTTTCACATTGCTTTCCCGTTGTCTCAGTAGCATTTATTGAATAATCCATCTTTTCCCCACTGCTTCAAAGTGTTGCCATTATCATAAATTATTCTTAATATATGCTTGGGCCTGTATCTCTATGATGATATTACATTATTTGTCTTTTCCTGTGTCAGTACCACCCTGTTCTATTTACTGAAGCATGATAATGTACTTATCATACAATTAGTCTTCCAGTAAACATTAGAATGATTTGTTTCAAAATTTAAAACATTTTCTGTTGAGATTTTGATTAGCACGGTATTGAATTTATTTAATTTATTATATTTCTTTAGAGATAGAGTCTTGTTCTGTCACCCAGGCTGGAGTGTTAGTGGCACTGTCATAGCTCACTGTAGCCTCAAACTCCTGGACTCAAGTGACCCTCCCGCCTCAGCTTCCCAACTAGCTAGGACTACAAGTGCATGCCATCTTGCCCAGCCAATTAAATTTTTTTTTTTTTTTTGTAGAGATGAGGTCTTGCTTTGTTGCCCAGTCTGCCCTTGAACTCCTGGCTTCAAGTGTGTGAGCCACAATGCCTAGCCAGCATTGAATTTAGAAATTAGGAAGAACTGATATATGTAAAATATTCAAGTCTTACCGTTCAAATACAAGTTCTCTCTCCAGTCATTTTCCTTCTGTTTCTTATTTACATTTTCTAGTTTTTCTCCTATAGGTACTGTGTATTTCTTATTAATATTTATTACCTGATGCTTCATGTTTCTTTTTGTTGATATTTTGATTATACTTTTTATTTAACTAAATTTTCTCTTTTAGTATTGGTACGTAAGAAAGCTGTTTTATTCTACATATTGAGTTTAACAAACAGCACAGCATAGTGTGTGTTTTTGGACAAGTTATTTCCTTCAATGTTTTCATCTTTAAGATGATATTGTAGCTACTTCATAAGAATTGTTTAATGAGATGATCTTTTAAAGGGATTAATACATAGTTCTCAATTAACAAATATTAATTCTTATTATGATGATTTTTAGTTTTCTAGATGTTAGTCTACTGAATTTTCTTTGGTTTCCAGTAGTTTTTTCAGTTAATTTCTTTGGTTTCCAAATATTCGGTCATTTATCTCTAAATAAGTATTTTGCCTTCTTTTTCCAATTAGGTAACATTTTACAGTGCCTCTCAAAAGGCAGTTTAATTCAGTGTGAAGTCTTGGATCATTACCATTTCAGCTGCCTTTGACTTATCGATCAAAATGTCAGCCATGTTCTAATGAGAATGAATTTGGGGAATTATGAAAAATGAATTATACAATATAGTTTTGTTTATTTCATTGAGAAGCTCCTGGAAGACATAGTCTGTGTTATTCTTGATGACCCTGTTGAAAATTGAAGGACAGTATTATCTTAGTAAAAGAAAAGGACTCTGTCTTATTCCTCACTGTATCCCATTCCCTATCGTAAGTACTGGCAAATATTGTCAACTAAATGAATTAACCAGAATGCATAATATAGAGTGCATAAGATGAAATAGGAGTATTTCTGTGATTGTCTAAAAGTAAGATTGGCGGAAAGTGGTTAAGTCCAAATTCCTACCGTGGCCATTAATCCTGAGATAACGATTTGTTGGGAGAATCAATGGAACTCTTTTTGTCTTTGATTAAAAGTTTTCATATGTTAAACATTCCAGTGTGCTTAAAGTGAATTTTAAGTGAGTAATGTGGTTCAATTATATTGTATGAGCAAGAGAAGATGAAAAACTCTAACCAAATAGCAAATTGTTTGTGAACTAAAGACCAGAGAGGAATAAAAGACTTAAAAACTCATTCATGTGACTGCCTCTAATGTGTGAATACATGATCTAGTTGTGATTGAATTTTTTTTTAAGCAGCAGCTGTGACTTATGCAACTTAGAAATGTTAACTTTCAAGTAGATCAAATCATCCACATCAGAACAGAGGGGTAATTTATTCAAAAAAAGATTTCCCTATTTTCTAACCCATGATTTGAGTGGGCTGTAAAATGTAAACATGAGAAGTAGGGAGATTTGAGGGATGTGTAGGGTAGCCAAATATGTTCTTTTTTCTTAAACCTAAAAAATCATCCTCAACATGAGTCTATTATATTAACTGACCAGAGTTAAGGGTCTATTTAGGGCTGGTCTAAAAGTTAGGCTAAGAAGCAGGTCTGAACTTCTGGACTTTTGGGTTGAAGAAGGCTAATTAAAACAAGAACTGTGAGAAAAAGCTTTATTTAGAAGGCTACCAAGGGTGAGTAGGGTTTTGGTTTGATAGAAGATGGAAAAGGAGGGCTTTTTGAACAAGGGGAAAAGATGGAAACAGTAGTACTGAAAGGAGAAATAATTAAGGGATATGAGGATAATAATGGATCTAGATACGTATTAATGACTAAATGTGTAATGAGATGGGGAAATGGGGAAGTGATATGCTAGGTTTTCAGAGGGTCTTGAAAACAAGGCAGAAAGTTTTCATCTGTGATACTTTTGGGTAAGAGTCTCCTTCTCACCCCACAAGAAGGATTTCAGTTATTTAAAAATAGCATTTTACCTTTAAAAGCTGTTTACATATTTTGAAAGACATTTGAAAGAGAAATACATTATATTAATCTTGGGAAACAACTTGTAGTGTAAAAGCAATTTCTGAGGTACCCTGATAAATAAAACTGTGGAATAGTGGCCTCTTTCTTTTGATGATGGTCTAAAGCAAATAGGAACAGTTGCTGCAGCTAAAAGTGTTGATAACTGCTGAAGGACAGAGAAGACAGACAATAAATACTTGATTTAAACCGCAAGATTTGACAAGTGAGAAATGTGACTTAGAATTATGATTTCTTTTTTCCTCGGTGTCACCTAAATCAATACGAATAATATTAGAATGACAAAGTATAAAGTAAAAGGCTCAGGCTGTAAGGGAAGTATTAGGAGGCAAGTTCAAGAGATCCAGGTTGGACTGTGGTTATCGTAGCAGTCAGAACACACATTCCTATGACCTGTTCCTACATCTAATAAAATGATTGTTTCAGAGATTTCTGATGGACACTCAATATCTGGTTTTGACGCCTGAGATCAGTCATAGAGCAGTGAATACAGATTTCTAATGGCAGTCAGTATTGACACCTGAGAAATTAAATAAGAAATGGAAATATAAAAGGAAAAAGCCCATCATCTTACGATCATATTGAAGAAACTTAACTTGATGATTTAATCTTTTTCTCTTAGGGTCATAATTAGCCTTTGCTATATGTCACTATTTTTAAATTGCATTATTCAAAATATCTTTAATAATTTCTGTTTTATAAAAAATTTTTTTTATTATTTATAGAGCAAACGGAAATGACTTAAGGATGCACGTTAAAGCACCTAGGTAGTAATTAATGGGCAATGACAGTAAGAGGTATTAACAAAAAACTGCTGCTAACAGATTATTACAAAAGTAAACTAGAAAAGATATTCCATGACATATTTAAAGTTTGTTATGGCAGTGTAATAAAAGCTGTCATACTTAGTGACCTAGTGGGAGAATGTCCCAAAACGGGATTTCTGATATAGCAGGCATTATAATCTCCCTTGGTGTAGTCAGTGCTGACTTCAGAGACAGTTTAGAACAGCATTCATATGTAGAAACAATATTTACAATGTGATTATATTACTCTGCCCACCCACAAGCCATAATGAATTTTCAGAGTCCCTCGCTTCCCTTTTCTCTCTCCTTTCCTCTCTCCCACCCAGCAAAATAACTGTGCTCTGTGAGACTTTGTGTTCAGCTTTGGGTTGGAGTGGTTAGTAAACCAGAAAGAACAGTCCCTGGCCCTCCCACGGTGTTTGCCTTTGTGGAGCTTGAGCTGTGTCCTCCACCTCTCCTCCACTGTCAGTACCCTCAGTTTTCAGACAGGTCAGCAGGCAGTTAGAATACGGTATCAATACTGCAGTTGTAGTTATCTTGAATTCTGGTGCTCAAGAATAAGCAGATACAGCTGAATGTGGTTGAAGAGGTGGAAAGAGACTTGTGGAGCTCTTAAAGGAATTTGTGTTTACTTTCAGGAGCCATAGAAAGAAGATAATGGTGCTGGTTTTAATGATTAATTTAGCTTATTTATGATTTTCTTTTTATCTGGTACAGATTAGATACTATCAATACTTTTATTTTTATCTGTTATCACCAGGGTCCTTTGTTTTATGTATGGACTGAAGGGCTATTCAGGGAGGCTGGGTGTGGGTAGGGAACCTCTTTAGATTGAGCAAGAATGGCAGAAAATGGAAGAGAGGGAGAGAGGAAGGGCATGAATGAATGAAAATGAAAATGTTTAATTGAACTGTGTAGTCTGCGAGCCCTTGGCCTCCTTTGAGGAGAAAAAGACTGAAGGCATTTTTACAATTAGATCTTCTCATACTACCCCAGGGAAAACCATTAGCCCAGACTAGTTTAGCTGCTGACTAGAAATTTGTTCCTTGGGGAAGGGTAAGAAATACATGACTGCTGTGAACAGATTGCTTTTTGTATTTAATATTTATAAAATGAGTTTCCATAATCCTATATCTTTCCATAATTCCAGGGAATTTTGAACTCAAAATAGCATTTGAAAAATGTATGGAACTTAAATACTTTGGAGACATAAAACACATCTAGGACTTAATAGTTGTTTGCTGAATAGATGAGGAATTTGAAAGTTTGTAATAAACTGCAAATTATTTGGAAATCATTCTTTGATGATATAACAGGAAGGGAAATTATTGGCCTTTGAGAAAATTTTTATAGAATTTCAGGCTTCATGATTAATATAAGAGACTTACATTATGATGTCTAACTACTATATTGATGCTCAAACTTATATTTTAGTTTTTGCTTACCTTTTTAAAAAGTAAATATTTCTTCTGTGTACTTAAGAAACTGCATTAGAAAAATCTGATCATTTGTACCAGGCATAATTTTTGATAAAGTAGTATACCATCAAAAATTGAGGGTCCACATCTTTAGACTGTAAACCCTATAAAGCAGATCTCAATCTATTTTTAATGCTCTGAAAGGCATATTAGGTAAGTTTGCTTAATGTTTGCTGTCTTAGAAGAGGCAGGTTGTGTGACACTTAAGTGTGTGGGTTCTGGGACCAGGCTGCCTATATTCGAATTCTAGCTTTACTAGGATTCTGTTTGGTGGCCGATCTTTTTAGTGCCCCAGGTTTCACATCTGTAAAATGGGATTAAAAATAGTACCTGCCTTCCTTAAGGGATTCTTGTACAGATTAAATATGGCAATACCTGTAAAATACTTAGAAATAACCATTATTATTGTCAATATTTTACTATTAACTTCTTTCACTATGTCTGTGTACTTTTTGTTTATAAAGTATTATTAAATAAAATACCACAACTTAATTTATTTCATCTTAGCAGGAAGTTTCTTTAGAAACACGAAAGATTGTGTTTATAACAGTATTCAGTATAATAGTGTGGTTTCTCTCATATTGAGCCAGATGGCGTTCTCTAGCTACAGAATGAGGAATCCTTTAGCTGTGTGTCATTTTATGAGCCACAACATATATTAATTTAAAATAAAATTATTATGGAATTTAAAAATTGATAATATGGCAAATGTAGAGAATTTTCTCCGTGGTTGTAATAAAATAATTTTTGTATCGTGATATGTAAGAGCAAAAGAAAAAGAATGAAAACAATTATACTTCTAAGCATTCATTTTGACAAAGATTACTTTAGAAAGTAAGCAAATTAAAGTAAAACAGAATAAACAATGATAAGTTTAATTAGAAATGTGAAAACCATTCCCTTGGTGCTCAGTTCAGACAAGTCCTCTATGTGTTTTGTATTGTGATTTTCTATTTTATTCTTACTCATAGTAATAATTACTTGAAAATATTTTATAAAAACATTAACATATACTCCCTGTTTGGTCACACAATTTGGCGTTTTATGGAGAGAAATAATTTTATTCACAAATATTTATTGAACATCTAGTGTGTGTTTATCTCAGTTATGGACCATGAGGGTTCAACTGTGGACAAAACAGTCCTACCCTCCCGGAACTTAGCCGTGAAGAGAGGCAGGTAATAAAGACGTAGGTAAAATTTGTTTGTATGAGGGTGGTAAGTACTGTGGAAAAAAATAGAGGGAGGGTATAGGAAAGTTTGTCATTTTAAATAGGATGGTCAGGGAAGACTTCACAGAAAAGGTGACTTGTAGGCATAGACTTGGAGGCCATGAAGAAGTGACCCATGTGGCTGCACAGGAGAATGGTGTTTCAGGCAGAGAGAATGGCAAGGAGGCTGTTGTGGATAGAGAAGAGTAAGGGGAGAGTAGTAGGAATTTTTCAGAAACGTGAGCTACATTTCACAGGGCCTTGTAGGCTGCTGTAAAATTGGCCTTTATTCTGAACGAGATGGGAAACGATTGGAAGTTTTCAGGCAGAGTGAAGTGACGTCGCTTCTATTTCAAAAAGATGACTTTCTCAGCTATGCTGAGAAGAAGACAGTAGGTAGTAGCAGGAAACCAGTGAGAGGCAACTACAATAATCTGCAAGATGATGGTAGATCACCACCATCCAACTACGGTGGCTACACTGGAGACATTGAGAAGTGGTTGGATTTTTAATTCATTTTGATGGTAGAGCCAGAAGTATTTGCCAACAGATTGGATATCAAATTAGAGTTATCAAGACATTGGGTCTGAATAATTTGGAGGATGTAATTACCATAAGTGAGGTTTGGGAGTGCTGTGAAGGAGTTGATTTCATGATAGTTGTGGGGCAGGAGATAAGCAGTTTTATTTCAGATGAGTGAGTTTGAGAGGAAAGTGCATTTTCTACATACATAAGTTGTCCTATTCCAAGTGTGTGCTATACTTAAAGGTATAAAAAATAAAGGTAAATGAAATATGGTGTGCTCCAATCTGCGAAATATATGTGTTTTGCATCTGTAATTGTTTTAAAGATACATTTGATTGCAAATATTTGACAACCAGTATTCCTGGCTTTTCTTCTTATATCGTTGGTCCGTCGAATGCTTCTTTTTCTGTAAGACAAGAGCATATTTTTTGTGTGTTATATTGGTTTGGTTTTCAGACAGATATACCCAGACATTCCATTACATTTGTGTATTCCAAGGACTTATTTTTCAAGTATTATCAACTTTGGATGGCTGTGTGTTTATTTCAAAATGATACCACAATTGCCTAAATATTTTTGAAACTCTGTTTCTGTGTTAATTAAAGAATTAGCTTATAAGCCACTCAGGAAAATCAGTCTTGTAGGAGTTTTTAATTTTTATATATTGACTTCTATACCACCTTTGACATACTGTACACCGATATCCCTTAAGAGCCAAAAACCATTTACGGGCCACGTTTAGTTTTTCAGCTGTCAGCAGACTAATGATATGGACTAAGAAGAATGCGTGAGGGCTCTGCCTGGTGGAGACTATGCTGGCGGGCCATGATGGGGTCTTTCTGTTCTCTGCTTCCTGTCCCAGGACTAGGGCAGGAATAAATTATATATGTAATTTATTTATTTCCAAAGGATACTTTTAAAGTAAATGACACATATGGTTATATTTGCTAAAATGGGCTATTGTGGTTGGGTGCGGTGGCTCATGCCTGTAATCCCAGAACTTTGGGAGGCTGGGGCAGGTGACTTCCACTTTTCATTATATTTTGCATACAAGTTACCGCACTGGTCGGATGAGAAAGAAAAACTGCTTTAAATTCAGGCCATTTCTTCCATCAGTTAAAAAAAAAAATTCTTCCCAGAGTAAAGCATTTTGCCAGTAGGGTTCTGTAGCTTGTGGGATGTACTAGGAAAAGGTGCATAAAAATGTGAAGCACATGAATGAAAGAATCCATCTTTTGGCCTGTGTGTGAAAAGCCTGGTTTCTTTTTCATGCTGTTATAGGAAGTACTTCACATTTTATACATATTTGCTTTTTTCCATCTTGAAATGGTTGCTCTGTGTATTCTTCCCAAAGGTATTTAAAATGAGAATACTTCTGTGGAATGTAAATATTAAGATTGATGTCTAAAGGTCATTTTTAAAATTTAAAACATCTGCTCTCCTTCATACTTAAATATTTATTGAACAGAAGTTGTATAAGCTGATGATGAGTCTTGACCTGGAATAGACCCTAGTCTGTGATACCAACACAGATTTGAATGAAGCTTGCCAAGGTTAGCACCTACTAGGTAAGTTCTACCAGCGGGAGATAGACATCATCAGAGGTTTCCTCATTTTTCCATACCTTATGTCTTTATAATGAATAGCTTATGCAGGCATCTTTGTTTTTGCCTTTCCCTGTAATACCACACATGCACGGCTGTGTTGTTGGGAACTTCCAGGAAAAGCTTGTTCAGGTAAGTAGACCGGGAGAGCAGAAATTGAACTAATTTGTACTACCAAGTAACTGTGCTGTGTTGCTTCTTTGTCCCTAGATCCAATTCATTGGCCTCAGTGGATTCTGTGCTCCTAAGTCCCAGCGACAGAACATCTACTTAGTTATTGATATTGGGTCTTCTGCCTTTGTTGGAAATGGTTGCTCTGTGTATTTATATTCTTTGTTCATTCATCGTAATGATCCTCTTTCTAGATCCTCTCTGATTTGGTATTAATCGTAAACTTGCTGAGCAGAGAAGTTGTTTAAGATGGCTCTAATATGACACCTTGGTCCTTGATTTATTTTGCTGCTTTTTAAAATGGACTTACAGTATAAAGAGGCTAGTGTAAGAAATATCATTGAGGAGGCACAAGTATGTTGTTGGAATTAAGTCATTTGGGTGAGGAGATAAAAGAAGATTTAGGTAGGTCATGTAATTAAAGGGATAGTCGATGACATGTGGATGTTCAAGAGGTGGGAAGGAAGGAAGACTGGATGACTGTGATTAGTTAGAGTCTGCTTCAGGGTAGAGAGCTTACCTTTTATTATCTTTGTGCCATGGGGCTTGGCACTGTGCCTGATGTGTAGGTGTTCATTATGTGATTTTGTGAAGCAGTCAAAGATGGAATAACTATCAAATAAGATGTTAAGAGTAAGCTGTAAGGTTAAGAGGGAAAAGTAATGATTACAGTGTAAATACTAAGGAAACAGAAGCAGCAAAGAGGAATAGAAGGCAAATAAGGAATTTAAAAAAAACAGTTAAAATATACCCATTTAACTTGAATTGAATGCCATTTGATTACAAATTAAGCGTAGTAAACTGACAATATGTATTTGATACTAAACTTCTTTATGCTAGTAAATATTAGTTATTGAAATCAAACCTATTTTTTAACCATAAAAATACAGGACTTTTAGTATGCCCCTTGTCTAGACCAACTGAACTTTATTTTACTTTAATTTGAAGTTTGTATTGAATAAACTATTTTGGTATCTTAATAATCAGATACCACCAGATTTTTACTAATTAAAATAACTATAATTGAATTTTCTTTTTGAATATTTTACATTCAATGTAGTATTAACATTTAATATTATAAGTTAACTGATAAACTGCATGCATAGGAATTTGTGTGCATTAATTAAGGACTGTCATGTAAGTGTTCTTAAACTGAAGAGTTAATTGATTAAAAATTGAAAATATTCAAATGAGAACATGCTGAGAAAATATTTCATGGGAAAATAGATCAGGTGAAGGTTTGTGAGCAAGAAACTATGAATGCCTTTTAGGTATGAATGATAAGGGAATAAATAATCATTTAAGACTTGTATGCTTATATGTCTTATCTGTGTGTGGATCTGGAACAGCTAAGCTGCTACTTCAACTAAGAACAGACATGATATGTGAGTTATATAATCTTATGTGATCAGAATAATTCTTCCCAAATGAAATTTTGATTGCTGTTTCCCTGCTTATGACACCCTGTTGCCTACAAGATGACACTCAACTCAGGCGGGCACACAGGACCCTTCATGATTGCCCTTTGTCTTGCTTTCAGCCTTATCTACACTTCGTCTTTCACCTGTGCTCCTTGCTTCTCCCACACTTTGCCCAGATTTCTTGTAGGGAATTTTCTGTATTCCCTTAAATATGTTGTAATATTTTCTACCTCATTTATTTGCTGAAGCTGCTCTTTCTGCCTAGAAATCCCCTGACATTATGAGGTCCTAAAAATATAACTTGAAAAATATTTAATATTTAATATGCCATGTATATTAAAAGTAATAAACAATTGAAATGTTCTCTACCTTGGTAACAATGGTAAGAGTATAGAAGTGATTTATTCATATATTCATTCAACAAATGTTTACTGAGCATCTACTATTTACCAGTCACAGTTCTTGGCCCTGGAGATTTGAGATTGAGCAAGACAGACAAATCTCTGCTACCAAGGAGCTTTTACACAAGTGGGGATGGCAGGCAGATAATAAACAGATATGACCAGGCTGAATTTCTGAGGAATATAAACAAAAGCAAGGAAAGGGGAAAAAGGGATGGGAGATGGGTGTTGATAAATGGTCAGGGAAGGCATTTCTGAGAAGGTGACATGTGAGTGTAGATGTGAAAGAAGGGAGGGAGCAAACCATGGGAATATCTGAGGAAGAATGTTTCAGGAGGAGGGTGCAACAGCCTTGAGTATAGAGGGCTTAGTGTTCTTAAGGAACAGGAAGGAGTTCATGGTGGCTGGAGTACAATGAGCAAAGGGTCCGGGGGAGAAGGTCAGAGAGGTCGTACCTTGCTGGTCCTGGTTGGGATGTAGCAATTTACTCCAAGGCAGAAGCTGTTTGAGCTTTTGAGCAGGATGGTGATAATTTAAAAAACCCTACCTGTCGTGTAGAATGTGGACTGCGTCGGAAAGAAGAATGTGAGAATAGCAGCAGAAAGACCAGTTAGGGGGCTGTGGTCATCATCTAGGTGAGATGTAATGGTCGCCTGTATTAGGATGGGAGCAGTGGAGCTGCTGAGAAGTAGTGGGATTTAAGTATGTTCTGAAAAGAGAGCCAAGGGAACTAGCTTGTTGGAGTGGATATAGGGTAGCAGAATACAATCAAGGATTCTGAAGTTTTTCACTAGAGAAATTTGAGTGATGTAAAGGTAGGATCATATTGAGATGGGGGAATATCAGAAGGAGGAGCAGTGTTTTGAGAGGTTATGGAATCAGGAATTTGATTTGGTTTTGTACTTTTTTTTTTTTTTTGAGACAGAGACTGGCTCAGTTGCCCAGGCTAGATTGCAGTGGCACAACCTCAGCTCACTGCAACCTCCGCCTTCTGGGTTCAAGTGATTCTTGTGCCTCAGCCTCCCAAGTAGCTGGGATTACAGGCATGCCCCACCATGCCTGGTTAATTTTTGTATTTTGGCCAGGCTTCTCTCAAACTCCTGGCCTCAAGTGATCCGCCCACCTCAGCTGTTTTGTACAGCTTAAGTTTAAGATTCCTATTATATATCCTAAAGGAGTTGTCACATAAATATTTGGATATGTGAGTCTGAGGATGAGGGAAAGGTAGGACCTGGAAATACAAAATTGGGAACCCTCAGTTTACTGATGGTACTTAAGGAAGAGGTTAGGATAAGAGTTACCTAAAGAGGGAGTATAGGCAGAGATGGCAAGAGGCCCAAGGTCCCCATCCTGGGACACATGTGTTTATAGGTTGGGAAGGGAAGAGTGTCCAGCAAAGGATTCTGAGGAGGCAGAGCCAGTGAAGTAGGAGGAAAACTACGGGGGTGTGGTATTTGGAGTCAAAGTGAAGAAAACTTTTCAGGAAGGAGGAGGTGATCAATTGTGTCAGATGCTGCTGAGAGGTTCAGATGAGATCTGGGAATTGCCCACTGGTATTGCCATTGAGGAGGTTTGCTGACCTTTAGTGGAGTAGAGAGGACAGAAATCTGATTAAAATGGGTTTAAGAATGAATGGACTGAGGAAGTGGAACCAGTTGGGATCGAATCCTCTTTCTGAGGAATTTTGGTATGAAGAGGAACAGAGAAATGGAGTAGCAGCTGAGAGCGGTTCAGAATCAAGGTAGATTTAAAGTAGGAGACAACTTTGGGAATAATGATAGTTTTATTCCCTTTTTCTTCTTTGTTAAAAAGAAGACATGATTTACCTGAGGAAATTCTTAGCTTTAATATATACAGTCACTATAAACATGAGAAAATTGTCATTGAACGAGATAGCACTTTTTGCATGGTGGTGCTAAAAAAAATCTTTATTTTTGTAGAGATGGGGTCTTGCTGTGTTGGCCAGCCTGGTCTTGAACTCCTGTCCTCAAGCAGTTCTGCTGCCTTGGCCTCCCAAAGTGTTGGGATTATAGGTGTGAGCTACTGTATTTGGCCTAAAAAATCTTTTTATAAAGCATCAGATTTCAGTGCAGTTACAATGTGCTTTCTTCTTTAGCTTTTCGGATGTTACATAGTGCCTTTGAATTATATGGAGCTGAACTGCCCCGTGTGAGATTTTCTATAAACCCAGAAGTAATTTCAGAATAAAAATTTTACACAATTATATGTCTGAAACAAAATTGGTGAAAGTTCTGTTACTCTAATTCTTTTAGAATATCTAAATAGTATTAAAAGAATCAAATAACTTTTCCAAGTAATTACTTCCACTTAAAAAGAAATGTTGCGGCCGGGAGCGGTGGCTCACGCCTGTAATCCCAGCACTTTGGGAGGCTGAGGCAGGTGGAGCACGAGGTCAGGAGATGGAGGCCATCCTGGCTAACATGGTGAAATCCCGTCTCTACTAAAAATACAAAAAATTAGGCAGGTATGGTGGCGGGCGCCTGTAGTCCCAGCTACTCGGGAGGCTGAGGCAAGAGAATGGTGTGAACCCAGGAGGTGGAGCTTGCAGTGAGCTGAGATCACGTCACTGCACTCCAGCCTGGGCGACAGAGCAAGACTCTGTCTCAAAAAAAAAAAAAGAAAAAAAAAAAAAGAAAAAAGTGTTGCATGGATATGCCAATTTAAAAAGTACTTAAATACTTAAAGAAAATTAGGTGATTCATGCTACTTGATGTTTTACTTGATGTTTGTTCCGATAGGATTAATTCTAGTTAAAATTATACCGTTCTGATACTACGTTTTGTAAGTGTTTACATGCTCATTTTAATTTCCTGCTAATTGCAATGATAGCACAATAATGAATTCTACCTATAAATTACATTACTATTAAAATACAGTTTCTTGGTTGTGGCACTTTATGCTACGCCACAAAGAGGTAAAATACTTTTGTAAATGAGAGGAAGAGCAGAATGTTGGTGGGTTTTTCTGACTGGTATTTAACATGTGGATAGATTCTTTATACATAGATAATATGCATCATGGGTGATTCACCAAATTTTAATAAGAAAACCAATTATTTGTGTATATTTTGAAAGATGATGCTTCATAATTTTATTCCTTCTTTGATCAGATAGAACATTTTGTTTAGTAAAATTTCAGAAGACAGATTCCTGCTTCCTGATCGGCATCAATTATCTTACAACACCCCCAAATTTTTTGGAAATGTATGCCTGCCAACTCTTTATTTGAAGAGTTATTTGCTTGCTTTGGCAAAATTGACTCTTGATGAGTGTTCCTCTCTTCTAGCATTTGCTACTCACTAAAGTTTCCTTGTGTGTGCTGATGGTGGTAAAATCTCTTGTCATCTTTGTAATCTGTTTGGTAAACCTTATCTTTGATATTTCATTATGTAACCATGGGTTCTCAGTTCTCTCTTGACTCTTACCCTGCAGCTTTGTAGTTACAAGGGGAGATATGACAGTGAGAAAGGAAGAAAATCCACAGAGAGAGAAGAGACTGTGTACTAAACTTTTTCATTAAAACTTTTATAAACTATAAATAGCTCTTTCCACCTTCAGTCAAAGGAAATATCAAGAAGGCCTGTAGGGTAGCTCCCTATGGCTGTTTAAAAAGTGTTTGATTTTTATGGAATAGTGCAAAAGCAAATTGCAATGTCAATAGAAACAGGAATACTGGAGAAGAATTGATAGGAACTGATAAAATTAAGGAGTGACTGAGAAAATGAGTCTGACAGCCCATGGCTGATACAGAAGAAAGTGCCAGGCTGATCTGAACCAAGAGAACCAAGACAAGTACAAGCCCTCCTGCAGAAGTACAGGACCCAGGATGGGAGTCTGTGGGTCCTAACAGCTTAGTGCCTGATCACACTTAAACATACATTATGCTTATCACTGGATTGCAATAGTGCTTGCTTTACTGAACACTATTCTAAGTAGTTTGTACATCATTTAGCCCCACAGCAACCCTCTTAGGTATAGGAACTATTCTAAGTATTCCCATAAGATTGGTACCTTTCCCAAGGCCTGGATCAGGAACACAGATTTGTCTGATCCTTGAGTTTACATTATTCTTAATCTAGCTGTTCTGCATCTGACTTTATGTTGAAGTTAGTGCCCCAGTGCACCTGTTTATATGGCTTCATCTATGATGTTTTCTCTTTCCTCCTTATCAAACCTGTTTTAACCCTTAGAGTTCTGAGTTAAATAACCTTGGTGGGTGTGGCAGGAAATCTCTGAAACAAGATGGATCCATGCTGCACTGTGATTCCTTGCATTCAGGTGGTCCTGCCAGGGCTGCAATTACTAGATGCCCTTAGAAGGAACTAGTTATGATGGGGTCAGGCAGAAAGTACCTCTGTGTTTCATGTGAGCTGTATCTTCCCTAAATGATGTAGAGAAATAGTGGTTATTGAGGGAATCATGTGCTTCAAGGAAGGATTGATAAAACTAAGTTAATCTATTAGGCCTTTGTATTGTGATAAGTAAAACTTTACTTTCCCTAAATCAGAATAAATATTGGGGAGAGGAAGAGAGAGGTATAAAGATGGTCTCCAAGTTCCTGGTGACTAGCTGTTGTAACAGTCCCCAAAGCTATATTTTTCTTAACACAGGTGGAAAAAAAGTTTGGTTGTCTGTGTCCAGGGCAACTAGGAAAAAACACATCTCTGTCGCCAGGCTGGAGTGCAGTGGTGTGATCTTGACTCACTGCCACCTCCGGCTCCGTGGTTCAAGCGATTCTCCTGCCTCAGCCTCCCGAGTAGCTGGGATTTTAGGCATGCGCCACCATGCCCAGCTGATTTTTGTATTTTTAGTAGAGACGGGGTTTCACCATGTTGGCCAGGATGATCTCAATCTCTTGACCTCGCAGTGCGGCCATCTCAGGCTCCCAAAGTGCTGGGATTACAGGCGTGAGCCACTGTGCCTGGCCCGATAAAACACATCTTTGAACCATATGTTCAAACTGTACTTGGAGTACTTGGCAGTGTACTTGGAGACCCTGGAGTCCATCCAGATAATCTTCTACCAGAGAGGAGAAAAGAACCCTTATTCGTAAAGGTTCAAATTACAGAAATTGTTCAAATCTTCTAGGCTGTACTCCTATGATATTACAAAAGTTCTTTGTTAAATTATCAAATTACATCCATATATAGATAATAACTCTGGTGCTAAGAGTGATCATTGCCAGTCTGTGGATATATATGCATCTCCAACCGCCAGCATTTTACTTATTGAATTCTCTGTGACTCTAGTATTCAGAATTTGATTACCTAAAGTGGAAATCTGCCAATTTTGCCTGATCTGTCATTCTGAGGCCTCCTCAACTTGAACTCCCATAATATTTTTCTCTTACCTTTTCTATGACAATGATTTTCATATTATATTTATTTGTATAAGTATCTGTGAGAGCAGTAGTTGTGTCTCATTCATCTTTGTACCTCCTATAGTGATTAATACAAAGCTCAATAAATGGTTGGTAAATGAATAGAACACAAAAAAAATCCTTTAGCCGTGAAATACAGAAAATGTAGTTTACTTTACAGTGTCTTCTTAGCACTTTCTTTACATATTCCACAAATCCCTAGTGTACTTCCGTGGCTTTTTCCAAAGTCTCCTCGATATTACTTCTTTAATTTTTAATAACCCTTTTTCCTTCACGGCCAGAAGCCTTTAAAGGTCAGGATCGGTGCAACAAACCACTTTCAGTTTCGTATTTTTTATGACATTTGTTAGCTACTTATGTGTGGCAGTATTTACCAGCAATTTATAGGTGGTATCTATAAGGATAGTCAGTTTATTTCCCTTTAGGTACTGTGCCTAAAATTTGAGCATGTGTTACCACAGCAACTTGGATGTCTGGTTAAACTAATTGGTCAAAGCATTCAGGCTTCCTGCAAGTTCAGATAACTGATTAGTAGCTAATGTTCTATTTCTTTCCTCTATAAATTATAAGAATAAAAATTTTAATATAATGATACTCAATTTAGTACAAATTTTTATATAGTTAAGTGTGTGAAGTAGCTTTATAAAAACCTTGACTGCTACTAAACCCATCCTTTCCTACCATTATATAAGTTAACGTCTACCTTATATCTCTCTTTCCTAGAGTTTAAAACAAGACATCTATTAAGTTATTTATTCTACTTCTGGTGTTACTGGTTCACAGTAGCTCCGTATCCTTTCTGTACATGTATCCCCATGTGTACCGGCACTCTTGATTATAAGGAGCTGAAAATCAACTTGAAGTGGCTAAAGAAAGAAATACATTTATTGAGAGGAGAAGTATTGCAGGATAGAAACAAGAGCTGAACAACTATGCTTTAGAAAGTTAGGCATCCAGCAGAGCTAGCACCTCAGCGGGTGCTACCTCCATGTTATCAGTGCTGTCTGTCTCTATGCTACCCTCATCTCTAATTTTACTACTTGATGGCTTTAGGATCTGAGTTGAGCTTCTTTACAGGTCAAGAGACACTGCCACTGGCTTCCTCTAAGCGGGTGCTTTCTCTGCTTTGCTACCATCAAGGGTGGAGGGGAGGGGCGCAACTGAGCTCTGGCTGAAAAAGTCCCAGGGAAGGATTACTCTTAAGTTGGATTCCTTGTCTGTTCCTGGATAAGGTGCAACCCTCCTTAGACTGCAGTGGATGGCGTGGGGTGGAAAAACCATTCCCCAGGAAGAGAGAAAAAATGTGCTGGCCATTCCAAACAATTTGATTCTACCTCTTTTTAAGAAACAGGAACCTATCCTATTTTAATAACCACTCAGGGAAAGCATTCCGCAAGGAATGGCAAAAAGGATTCAACTAATATTTGGGTGCTGCTGTTGTCACTATGTTACCGAATACAAAAGGGTTGCAGAGTAGGTTAAAGCATTTCAGAGTTGTTAATATCCCTGTGACTTATGCATGTTTGTAGTGAACCTGATTTCACTATCACCCCAGGGATACTGAACTGTTAAATGATCATATGATGAATCTTCCTTAGCCAAAAGCCTTTTTTGGTTTTCTTTCTGTCTTTGAAGAGTGATGCACACATGGTTTTGGAATGATCTAAATTATATCAGCTTGAAAAGGCAAATACTAAAACAATGCCACAGGAAAGTCAATTAAATTATGTAGGGATACACATTTTAATTTCAGTTTTTAATGTCTTCAGTTGGTTATCCTTTATTTATCCTAAGTATTTATTGTTGAATATCCATCACTGTTAACCATTTTTTCCCAAGGGCCTACTTCCTATTTTGTTTCGTAGGTGTATGTAGAGTGAGACAAAAGAAGTATATTTCTTAACAAATACTTTTTATTTGAGTATTTTCAAGTACGTACTACATAAGTGGCAAAGGTTTTCTAGATTTAAAACTGTCAAACATAATTAAAAATTATTTCTGTATGTTTATTTGGCAGGCTCTTTTAAGAGGGTTTTCTTCCTTTTGAGATTTTCCTAATTTTTCAAACTAAGTGAAATTTTGGAAAGCTGGGACAAAATCCCTAAAAGCAATAAAATTCACTTATAACCCCAAACTAGAAAGTATGTTTTTTTTGTTGTTGTTGTTTTGTTTTTTTTTTCCTTTTCAGAGTTTATTCAAAAATGAAGTAAGTTTTTACAAATGAGACTTTGCTTCTTAAGCAGTTTTTTGATAGTCATGGGATTGTAGCCTCTGTCCTCAATGGCATTTTGACACCAGGAAGAGAGAAAATCCTCACATCTTTTCTCAGTGTTGTTTGCCTTTCTTCTTGATGCTACCCCAAGGATTTTGTGTCTGCCATTGAGGTCTTATAATTTAATTCCCATTTCTCAGATCATGTTAGTGCTATACATTTGGAACTCTGTGATACTGTTATTTCGTGGATGTGGTCATAATAAAATCACTTTTACATCCGAATCTTCTCCATACTACACACTTGAGGCATGGCACCACATCAGAACTCCAGTTGTGTTTCTGCTTAGGGTGTAAAAATGAAAAACTGTGCCGTGCCCAGGTGAATGCCCATGCATTTTAGATATCACC